>NC_039291.1:3435353-3535353 GCF_003368295.1 Carassius auratus | reverse complement strand
CTTCAACAAAACCATTCAACTCCTGCACAGTGAGAAGTCCCAGACCTCTTACGAGTGCACTGCTTCCCTGGGGCACATCCAGAAGCCGACTGCCCATCCCATACAAACTTCCCAAGGACCTGGAGAGGGAGAAATCCACTGACAGAGCTATCCCTGCTGTCTAAACAGCATCTCTTCTCTTAACTTACCAGCAAGGATTACACTTTCCCTCACTATTTTTCACACTAGTAGTTTAGTTCTTACTTTTTTGCTCCTCTTAAATTTTTGTCAGATTGAGCTCATCCACAGGCAAACAGACTTTACTGCCAGCTGTTGGTGACCGGACGGATTCTTGTCTTTCTTTGAAAGGAACTTTTAAAGTTAAGTTTTTCATTTTCCGACACCCTCCAGCTCTCTTCAGCAACTGACACTTTTCATTTAAGGATGTCCCCTCTCTCTGTTCTGAGCGGGATCTTCCTGCTGCTCATCCAGACCTGCTGCCTCAGTGCCATGGTCACCAAAGGGAGCCTGGCAACGTCCGAACAGGCAGCAACGGACTGTCCCTCCTGTGCCCTGGCGCGGCTTCAAAAAGATGAGGGTGAGGACGAGGGAGCCCAGCAAGACGTGGTCGAGGCGGTGAAGAGACACATACTTAACATGCTGCACCTGCAAGAGCGGCCAAACATCACGCACCCGGTGCCTCGAGCTGCGCTCCTCAATGCCATCCGCAAGGTACACGTGGGACGGGTGGCCAAGGACGGCAGTGTCCTGATTGAGGACGAGGCCAGCAGCCGTCAGGACACCGAACAGGCAGAACAGACGGAGATCATCACCTTTGCTGAAGCCGGTGAGTCCAAATTTCAAACAAATGTCTAGAGGGTGATCTTACTTGAAACTAAGTGAATCGGTCAGTTTTCCCTTGTGGGATGAAACCGGAGAGGTGGGTTTATAAAGCTGTTCACCTTGTTATCATCAGTCTGAAGAGTTCAGAGAAACCTGTTGCCACCGCACAAAGTCAGAGCAGTGAGAAATACACTGCGGCAACTCACTCCCCCCTCTCGGGGTTCCTGCAAACCTCCTGCTGGTTTAGAGAATCAGTAATTATCTGCGAGGGCCCCCCAGGCTTCTAGCCTTAAGCTCTGCACAGGAGCACTTCCAAGGGGACTGACAGACTCCTATGTGACTGAAGAGGGTTGAGAGAGAGAGAGAGAGAGAGAGAAAATCATAATGCATAGGAATAAAAAAGGACTTCTCCATATTATAGGAGGGAGAAGAAGGCTGTTCAGTTACTGCCTTTGTGTCAGGTTTCAAAGGCAGTTGAAAGAGTATTGTTGGCTGCAGTGAGAGCTGTTCAAAGGTGCTGTCAAGCCCATGATGTGAGGAGAGATTGGCTTCTTCTCTGAGTCATGCAGCTCAAACGGGTCATGAGTGACAGAACCGCAGCGTGCTGCAGGAGTTCTCAACAGATGTGTCAGACCTAAAAAGCAGCAAACAGAGCAATTGGATTGCTTGTCTGAAAGATGAATGTTTCACGATTTTAGGGAGCTGAGACTGTAACACTGCGGCCCTGTGGAGAGAATGATTCTATTTCAAATGACTTTATAGGTATACAAATGTATTATACATTTTTGAAATGGAATAATAAGTACACAAGAGACGTGACGTAAACTAGAGTAAGAAATAAATCATTTAAGACAAGATGTGACATGAAATCATCCACTCGCTGGAACTCTTAAAATATACAACAATATACAAGATTCAGCCACATGTTTTCCCCCCACAACTTTTTCATTCGTGACCATTGCAAAAGTCTTTTCCTAAATCATTTTATAAAGACTGCATTCACAAAGAGCAATTAGATATTTTAGAGTGAAACGCAACTCTAAAAAACAAATTTACATTCATCACGAAAAGTTCCAAGACCTTTCTTACCACATCTGGAAATTTCAAATGCGCTGATATTTCCAGGTTTTTCATGACCGTGAGAACCCTGTTAATGAGAACCATTCCCTGATAACCTTTTGGCGCCAGACTACAGCTTGTCACATTACAAAACAAATTCAGCTCATGCTTTCTTGATGACAAAAACATAGTTCTGAGACAGAACGAAATCTGTTAGTAATCAAATCAATTTCTAACTTTTAGCACCTGGAATGTTAGCATTTATTCCCTTAATGTCAGACACATCTAGTGGTTTTTCATGGGTATTTGATACATTCACTGGAGGGAGATGGACTGTCCCTCAGGCTGAATGAATAAATCAGGATTACAAGCTCATATTCAACAACCCAGATCGCAAAATGTCAAATTACTGTCACAAACCAAACACATCATAGCTCAACTCGGCAATCAGACTTTTCAATTATATGTCTGGCTCCATCACTTATTTTGACATTTCAAACACACCAGAGGAACTAAAGAAACCCACATTACTAAATATAATAGTTACAACATAGTTCTCACCATAAAAGCTAATTAAACTAAATTCAAGGCTGTAAATAGGACAAAATGAGTCATTTGATGGTCTTATTGTTATAATAAGCAGTGGATGGAGTGTTTGCATTATTAAAGTTAGAGTGTAAGACTGCAATACATTCTGTCAAGCGATAATTCAGCGTTTAAGTTACTAAAACACGATTCATAATCAAACCTGACCAAATCAAATTGCACACGTCCTCTCCCATTATGTTCATTTACGAGCTTTTGTTACAAATGAATGGGTATAATAAACGTAGAAAAGCATCCATCATCTCCTTCAGCCAAATATTCGCATTGTTGTCTCACAGAAACCTCGCCATAATTGTTTCTTACCTGAGCTCATGGCTCGTGAGTTTTCCCGCTCAAATCAAATTCCATTCTCGCGACTGGTGCGAAATTCCACTTTCAGTTGCATCTGATCTACTTTCCAAAAGTATTCTAAATAGAACTGTTCTCCAAATCTACCACAAGGGGAAATGCAATAAAGTTCATCCACATTTAACATTTGCAGTGATTTTTTATTATTATTATATTTTTTTTTTATGTAGGCTAAACATTTATCTGGTATCAAAACTGATGCACAACAGGGGTTCTTAACATTTATAACTTCGAAGCCTTAAATAATAAAAGCCAATTACAAGTCAGTTTTGGCAGGATTTGATTTTTGCTGTTTTATGTCTGCTCAAATTGTGGTGTTTATACATTTTTAAGAAATGAATAATAATAATAAATAATAATATAAACTGTCCATACATTAAATAATACATTATGTTAATCTCAAGTTGAGCTGCTGAAGTACTTACTGAATATAGCTATCTTAAAACGTTTTTATTTTATATAATTTAATAATAGAGTTTTCACATTTAGACTGCATTGTGGCACCAGGTGATATTTTTTAGCTGAGCCATAGCTGTAATTAGATTGATTTTATAAATACTGTAATGCAAAGTTGTGCATGGCGTTTATTTCATACCGGTTTGATTTTTAAGACGCATGTTGCTGCACTGCATCACCGTAATGTTGCGTTAAGTAGGTTGTTTAGACATCTGTAATTATGTGTATGATGTAAGTCTCAGACTTCTGCATACACTATCTGTCTGGAATCTTGTCCCCGAATCTGCTCTAATGATTGCCACACATACAGGTAGACATCCACATATCGTATAAAGCTATGAATTATATGAAGTAATAGCATTAAGTACTATTCATTAAACTCTTGAATGATCATAGGCTGAAATAGTAATAATAAGCTGCTTCTTCAGAAGGTCAAAAGTTGTTATTTCTTGGTAGTTTATAGTTCTCAGTTTTCTTTATACATGGCTGTTGTCCTCTTAAATCATGTGCTGATTAGGTTCAGAAATCACCTTGATGAAGATATCAGTTGGCAGATACAAGAACTGCAGAACCTGAGGCATATTGCATTTATTGTAGGACATATTAGTTTAAACCGCTATCTCTAACATGCAGCATTCTAGTTTAATGAGTGATTGCTCTAAGTATGTGCAGCCTGAAGGCATGTGCAATCAGTGCTTGTGTATGTTAGCATGACTGCAAAACATGAATAACTTTAGTCTGCAGAATTTCAGGCAGTAGCAAAGAAATAACAGCATTTTTAAATGCTTAAAAAATAAATAATAATAATAAAATCTATGCATATCTAAAGAGTTTGCTCTTTCCTTGACATGTCACCATTACTGCTAAATCACAAGAGTGCACCAGAGGTCATTCACAAACATGGCCAAACTTTCTGCTAAAGTTTCTTTTTCATCAGAAGTTGCAAGATGTATTGCCTTTGCTTCCAAAACAAAGAAAATGTTTTAACAAATGCAGAAACATATAAATATCATGTGCAATGTTCACTGTTCTTTGTCACTGAATTCCATTGAAACCATGTGCAGAATCTTCAAACAGAAGTACATTGATGATATCACTGTGGATGCAATGAATGCGTGTGGGCGTTCAGTGTTTGGCCTTTCTGATGTCATTCAGGCGTGCAGGTTGCATATGCAAAGCTTGACATGTTCTGAAACAATGACTCAATATTTACTTCTTTTCCTCGTTTTGATCTCCTCCCACATGCAAAGCAATTTATCACAGGGAAAGCCCTATAATCACTCCCTCCAGTAATGGTTACAGCAAGGGAAAGAAGATGTCCCAATTGTTCATGTGCAAGCAGTTATTTTTGCTAGATAAAATACTGATTTATTTGCAGAAAAGAGAAGCTGACTTTCTTACAGATAATTTTTTTTTTTAAAGCAATGGAAATAAAATAGGCTAATTCCTAAGGTATCTTATTTTGGGGGTACACTGCCAGCTTGCCAAACCTTACATATTACATAGCCACAAAGTATTTCCTTTAAACACAATCCCGATTAGAGGACCACATCAGAAAGCCTCCATGTTAGCCAAGGATCCCTTAGCTTTAGTGTGGTCAAATAGGTTTTGCAGGTTGCAGGATACTTCACAGCTCATGACATTTTGTAATATGCTACTTAAAGCTTTCTTGGCTTCGAGGTACAGCACTGTAGCGAAGAAAGGATGCTGCAGCATCATGCCAACTATGCTCATTTATTACTTTGACAGCTGATGCATCATCCAAACCTGTTCGTGAGAGTGGTTTATTTCTTGCAGATGTGGGATTGGTAGAAGAGTAGCAAGCATCTCAAACCTACATTCAACCTTGAATCCTGACAAATCAATCAGATGAACAAGTAAAATATGAATTGTAATTACCTATATAGACTGTCCACCATGTGTTGTTAAGCTGCAGTTTTGGAAGTGGCCATCCTTCAGTTATTCAGCATGGCTTTGAGCCATGTTCTGCAGATTCTTACCAAATTTTATTAGGGGGAGGCTGCAGTAACTCTCCTCGTTACCCTCCTGGTTCCCTGGGAGCTGTGCTGGCCTGCAGAGGGTTGGCTGAAGCTGGTGATTCTTTGAGGCTGGATGGGGTGCCCGACTTGGATGGAGGCAGTAAATCAGGCCCACTGTTGGTGCCTGAAATGCCTGTGGGTTATGAGGACCAGATAAAGAGGGAGCAAGTGAGTTTGGAAAGGAACATAACAAGCATGCTTGGCCTTTACGGCGCAAGGTGTGGTACCGTGAAACGGCTCGCCAGTGTTAGTGACACTCGCCGGAGAATGTATACAAGACTCCACAGTGTTATGGTTGGGAAATAAGCTTTAATTGCACTTTTTGTTTGTTTGCTTCTCATGCTGGGATGTAGGAAAGTTCATGAATGCTGAAAGGAATTCTAGTGGTTTTCTGGTCTGTTCAGTGACATTGTAATGTCAAAGGAAGATTTATGATTGCAGTGTGGGTCTCTGTTGTATATTTTCTCTTGGAATACCAGCTGACTTTTTATTTGGTGTCGTATCTGATTTGGAACTGCTTTAAATGCATTATAGTAGAAGGCGATAGTTATCTAGAAGATGATAACTGATTATTGGTTGAAATATATGAATATGAATATCACTTGATATTACTACTCATAGTATGCTATAGCAAAAGAGTTTAGTCTGTGAAATCTATCCTCACTAATGACGGACCTGTGTTTGAAATAGGTTGCATAACAGGTGTGGAACTCAACTCATTCGCTCCCACACACCATTAAAAGAGTCATATATCCACCCTCAGATATTTATTTCTAATTGAATTATCTTGTTCGTCAAAAAGAAAATCAAGTCAAAGTCAAGACTCTTTAATTTATGAAGTGATCCAAATAGTATTTTCATGTCAGCAACCGGCAACTAGTGTTTAAAGTGAGTACTAGCCATTGCCAAAGTGTCAGCAAGACCTAGAGAATATACATCAAGCTCTCTTGTGTTTTTTTTTTTTTGGTGTATGAATGAGTGCTTCGCTCCACTTGATCCATTAAGCACCTGTTCGCGCTATGGTCTTTGAACTAGCATGTGTGATCTGTGTGGAAAAACGGTTGCCTTTAATCAGCATTGTCAACAAATTAGCCAAAGATAAATAGTGCATTCTATAACCAGTTAACCAGTAAGAGTACAAACAAACTCCATCCAGAGAGGCGTGTTTCAGCAACCTTTCAGGTTGCGGACTTCTTTACTGCAAAAGCATTATTTGAGCTTCAAGTACTGGGACATTGCAAGCCATACAATATGACAGGAGGCCAACAAGGAGATGAAAGAAGCTGATTCCCCCTAAGGTAAACCAGATAGAAAAGGGGATTATAGAACACATTAACTAAAGCCATGTTTAAAGAGGAGTGGACATCCCCGTGTCCCCCCCAAAAACACACTTAAGTTCCCAGGTGATTCTATACTTCAGCCACCCGCCTCTTTTGAAGGAATGGAAAGGGGGAGGGGAGGAATGTGTAAATGTTATTCTCCATCTTTGTGTGCAGGACAGCTGTGCAAACTCTGCTCTTGCGGTTAAATTGGTGTTTATTGTTGAGGGATTACCGCATGGCTCTTTAGTCTTTCTGTTCAAATTTCAAAATTTCTCTTTGCTCTCTGGCAAATATATTCAGATGCATGCAGAGTTGCAAAGCTCCGGTGGAGATCTTTCTTCTTTGGGCCTGGGCCTCTGCTCTGGAGGGGCAGTTGAAGGGTTTACCCAGCTTAGCACACGCTAACAATACTTGATTCTTTCACTGGGTGCAGATTTAAAGGGGAACAATGCATTAGCCGCTCCTGAAAAAACAACAACAACATTATTTTAGACTGCATTTGTGAAGCTCGCCTGTGTTTGGACAGATGTGTGTGGGCTAGGGATCCTTAAATACGCTCTCACACACATATACACTTGCAGCTTCATGCCATTGTTATTATGTCATAGCCCTGTAAATATATTGTGGTACGTGATAGATTAGCGTTAGAGCAGAGTATATTGCTTTATACTTGTTGCAAGAGGCTGCTTACTATTAACCATGACACACAGGACTCTTTGTGTATGTCAAACCTTCGACAAGGTGGTCAGTTTTACAAGAACTCTGCTGCAGTATAAGTAAACAACAGTCACCGAGACCAGCCAGAAATGATGTCCCAACAAAGGTTTAGTAGCTGAAAAACGGGCTGAGTCAGTAAATGGAGAGGATTTGTTTAGAACTACCCAAATGATCCGTGAACTGAGATTTTCCAGAGGAATTGCCTCTGTCTAAAACACGGTGGGAATCAAAGCCAAAGGGAACAGTCTTTTAGAGTCCAGTGAGACAGCCAGCCACATGCCACATCACTGCTTTCAGCTGCATGCTGTATGCTGTTATTGCCATTTTGTGTTACACTATGTTCAGAAAAACTTTGTTTCCAGGCCAGCAGACTCTTAATTGCTCTGTTAACTACCAGGAGAGGTGATGAAGTTGGTTTAAAGTCTTGTTAAAACCCTCTATTTTTTAATACCAAGGTGGTACAGGAAGAACCAAGTGGGAGGCATTGTTTGCATGCGAGTGTGCGTGTAGGGACAGCTGATTCACTGATTTGACGTGCAGGAAAAGGATGGATGACTGCATATATCTATGCCATTTATTAATAGTCGCACGGAAACAGAAGATTGTTTGTTACGGAAACCTTAAAAACGGTCACTGTTGGCGCAAAGCTAAAGTGTTCCATCCGATGCCACCACTCCCAGTTTCAGCTCTGATGTGGCTGGCACACTGTCTTCAAAGTCAACCAAGAGCTTCAGGCTAAAGTGAAATACAAGTACTATAATTAAAGATTAGCTCAATTGACTAATCTCCGATATTTCTTTCTCTTCCTATCCCACAGGTGAAGCTCCAGGCTTTGTGAACTTTCTCATATCAAAGGAAGGTGGTGAGATGTCTTACGTGGAGCAGGCCAATGTCTGGCTCTTTCTACGACTGCCAAAGGGCAACCGCACCCGTGCAAATGTCACCATCCGGCTGCTCCTGCAGCAAAGTACAGGGGAGAAGGTTCTAGCAGAGAAATCCGTGGACACGCGACGCAGTGGCTGGCACACATTCCCCATTTCAGCAAGTTTGCAGGCATTGTTGCAGCATGGGGGCAGCACACTGAGTCTGCGCATCTTCTGCCCATTATGTGCCGATGCTCGGGCCACACCGGTGCTCGTGACTCCTGGTGGTGGTGAACGTGAGCAATCCCACCGGCCGTTCCTCATGGCTGTTGTGCGACAGATGGACGATCTGTCCCAAAGGAGACGTCGCAAAAGAGGCCTGGAATGTGACGGCAAAGTACGTGTCTGCTGCAAACGCCAATTTTATGTTAACTTCAAGGACATCGGCTGGAACGACTGGATCATCGCTCCCTCAGGGTATCACGCCAACTACTGCGAGGGCGACTGTCCCAGCCATGTGGCCAGTATAACTGGCAACTCATTGTCCTTCCACTCCACGGTCATCAACCACTACCGCATGCGAGGATACAGTCCCTTCACCAACATCAAGTCCTGTTGCGTGCCGACTCGTCTGCGAGCCATGTCCATGCTCTACTACAATGAGGAGCAGAAAATCGTAAAAAAGGACATCCAGAACATGATTGTAGAAGAATGTGGCTGCTCGTAAGGCCACTGTGTGAAGAGGAAGGGTAGGAAGGGAGAGACAAGGTTGGATGGTAGGGGCAAGAACTGCAGTCCCAAAACGAATGAAAAAGAAGAGATGTAGAGAAAGGAGAGGAGAGCTCCTCTATCTTTATCTCACTGCCTCAAGACAAACTCTCACATAGACAGGCCTCTCTTTCTCTTGACCACTTGTGCGTGGTCATTTTAGAATCCAATCACGTTACAATGGGTATCTGTAACTCAGAGTAATCTCTGTGGCACTTTCAAAAGAGAAAATAAATATAATATATTTTTGTTACAAAGCAAAGGGAGAGAGTATTTATGCGGCCTACTTTGCAGTGCAGACATGCGCTGCAGGAAGAGAGATGATGTAGATGAGGTGCCTGAAAAAGAAAATCTCAAAACTATGCAACTTGTCAAGTATTATGATATTTTTTTTTCATCAAGGTGTTGTTTTGTTTCTTAACTATTTACTTTGACAAACTAAGAAAAAGTTAACATTTGTTGACTTTTTATACCTGTACGTATGATTTATATATGTTATACTGTATGTTTGTTGTGTGTGTCCGTGTACAAAAAGTGTGTGTACATACAGTGTGCCTACGGGAGTATTCGTGTTCGTTTGTGTGCATGTCTGTCTGTGTGTGTTGTTGAGAGATACTTGAAAGAAGTTTGACGGGCTGCTGGAACCAAACATTTCTCTATATTATTAATTTTAATTATTCTGACTATTGTTAATAATGTTATTATTGTTTTGATTTCTGTACATTTTTTTTTTATTCTTAAAAATGAGACGTTAAAACGTTTACAGTTTTGCACTATATCAACATTTCGATCAGCATAGCCACATATAAATATGTTTATAGAGAAAGACTAGAAGCACTTCAGAACAGACATACCTACATAGCATGTGTCTAACCAATGAGATTGTTAAAAATAAACAGGGAGGTTTGAGGGGAAGGAAGAGATGACTAACACTACATCAGAGGACCATGTAAACACATGCATTTTACAAAATAGTTTTTTGGTTTTTTACTCAACACCAAAGAATTTAGGTTAGCGTTGCCTACCATATTAGGCTGTCTCCAAACAGTTGTTCAGAAGATACCAATATGTCTTTCAGAAGGTTGTTTTTGTTCTCCCTACAAAGATGTCCAGGTTAGAAAAACCGAAAGACCTTTAAAAAGGTTTCTCAATGTCCCACAGCAGCTCACTCCTGTGTGTGCTTTTGCACTGCTGCACAGTCCATGCACGACTGGCCATCTAAATGGTTAAAACAGCACTTAAGCCAACCTTTTAAAGTTTGTTTTTAATTATGAATCGTTACAAAAGTGAATGTGCAGCATTGATATTTAATTATTTAGTTAGGAGACTAATAACTATTTAGATATTTGCAACTTTTCTCACCAAATATAAAAAGGATCTACAGTGATCAAAAACACAAAACAAAAAAACACAAAACAAACAAAAACAAAACAAAACAACAACAAAAAACAACAATAACAAAAAAAAAAAAACTTTAATATTTAATATTTCCGCTTCCCAACATGAAATGTTTTACCAATGTGCATTGCGAAAAAAAAAAAAAAGACATTAAGCAATTTGAAAAGAAAAGAAAAGAAAAGAAAAGAAAAGAAAAGAAAAGAAAAGAAAAGAAAACTTAAATAGCTTTTGTGTTACATTTTGGACTTAGAAAAGTTTACTATTTTCAGTAATTTCCTGATGGAAATGCATTCAAACTGTCATTAAAACACAACTGAAATGAAAAAAATCTATAAAAAGAAAGACGTTGTATATGTTTTTGTTTGTTTTTTGTTTGTTCGTTGTTATTAAAAATAATTGACACTGAAATAAGTGGACTAAGAATAAAAATATATATTTTTTATTCTGTATATATGGAAATTAAGATACCAATATGTTGCATTGTTTTGTTGTACAAATCAAAAATGTGCTTGTGGCTTTTTTTTTTTTTAAATCTAATTTATTCTACAGTATTTTGTCCTTTGCTTCACCATTAAAGTTAAAAGGTTGTACACTACAACATGAGAAAAGTGTTGGTTGTGATTTCTTGCACAAATCTCATACATATAAAAACATTTAATTGCAAGACACAAGAAATACTAGGGAAAATATATATATATATTAGAAATGTGCAAAGCAAAACAGTGCTGATTGAACGCACAAGCCCTACAATATTACAGGCCTTGACAATCAGGTAACTATTTACAGGACCAAATTTATACACAGCAATAAAACAGGGTCCATACCTTGTCATTGAGAAAATAGTCCCAACAGCCACCTCAGAAACATCACAAAGAGAATACTAGAGGAAAATAGATGACCGTATACATGGTAAATTATGATTATTGGGATAGAGAACCAGATGGCGTCTATAAAAAGCATGTTGCATGCTGAGGTTTGCGTTAAATCATGGTGGTTTTGGAGGAGGTGGACCAGCCATCATGAACCATTACTGGTGCATGACACATAACCACAGCGTCCCCCCAAGACGCGTGCACACACACGTGCAAGAAAACATCAACAGCCTCGCAAACTCCTGGCACTTCAGATGAATTTCCCTCTTCTAAAATGAAAAAGGTACTAGTTTAGATGACATAAAGTAGTTCCTGGTTAAAGAAGAGCTGCCTCAGGCTAATGACAGAGAGGAGCAAACGTCTGGCAGTGATAATAATTCAGTAGAGAGCGATCAAAGAGCTACACCGATGGCATTCAGGAGCTCAGAGTCTGCAGCCAGCAAAACAATCATAATTGTAAACCACCCCCCCAAAAAAAATCATTTAGAATGCACTTGAAAAAAAAGAAGAAGAAACAAAAGAAGAATAAATAAATAAATAGTGCTGCTTGCTAAGGTAAGCATTGGGGCATCGGTGGCAGACCTGTCACACTTGGTGCCTGAGGCAAGAGATGACAGAAAAAATATAATAATAATAATAAAATTTTAAAATAAAATAAAAAAAGTTTGATACGTTTGTACTTTTGAAGAAACACTCAACTTTTTGGAAACTTTTCAAAAACTCCCCTGGAGTTAAACAGTTGAGTTTCACCATTTACAAATCCATTTGGCTGATCTCCGGAGCTTGCAGTGGCACTTTTAGCTTAGCTTATCATAGATCATTAAATCTGATTAGACAGTTAGCATCTCAAAAATGACCAAAGAGTTTCTATATTTTTCCTATTTAACGTAATCAAGCAACTTTGCTGTCATACCTTGGGTCAACAGGTGCAGTAATATCATGCAGCACCTGAAAATAGTACTACTAGCATTACTGCGCCTGCTGCACCCATGGTATGACAGCAAAGATCCTTGATTATTACGCCGGAATGAGAGTATAGTTCCTAGCCATATTGGCAACTTTTCATTTTCCTGCCTTCTTAGTACTCGATGTAACTACAGAAGAGTCAAGTTTTAAATAGGAAAAATATTGAAACGCTTTGGCCATTTTTGAGTGAGATGCTAACAGTCTAATCCGATTCAATGATCCATGTAAAGCTAAGCTAAAAGTGCTTCCACCAGACCCTGAGATCGGCTGAATGGATTTCGAAAACTCAACAGTTTAAGTTGGGAGTTGGAAAAAGAGCTTATTTTCAAAAAAAGTGGAGTGTTCCTTTAAGGTTCAAGGTACAGCTTCTAAAAAACAAGAACTCGAACCTGGGTTTATTTCATAATTTTTTTTTTTTTTTTTTTTTTTTTTTTTTTTTAAATAAGCAGGTGCAACAGCTGAACTTGACAGTGATTACTATGTAGAAACTTTGACAGTTTGTTCCACGAAAAAAGTCACAGTAGATTTACATTACACATGGGTATATAGATGATGACAGAATTTCAAGTTTAGAGCAAATGATTTATGGATGTGCAACATAATTCATCTGAACACGTTTAGACTTGACTGTGATTTATTTCACAGTTTCTTGGACTAACATTTTGTTGCTGTTGTTGTTTTAACCTTCATGTTGTGTTCTGGTCATTTTGACCCAGGGAGGATTTTCTTTTTCCTGAAAATGTTAGTTAATCGCATTGGGCTAAAACTTACTGACTTTGCTCACACAGGTTTTCCACTTTCTTTCTTTCTTTCTTTCTTTCTTTCTTTCTTTCTTTCTTTCTTTCTTTCTTTCTTTCTTTCTTTCTTTCTTTCTTTCTTTCAGAAGAAGAAGAAGAAGAAGAAGAAGAAGAAGAAGACAGAAGAATTTACCACAACACACTTAATTAAGACATTTAAAGTTGAAAGTAAAATGAATGAAAAGTAAACAGGAAATAGACCAGTGGTAAGTCACATGCAATGCATGTTGGGAACTATAGTCCTACTTCCTGCTCCACAAACTATACTAGTATCTATCGGGGTAATTGTACATAATGGTGCTATTTCCTGTGCAGCAAAACATTAAACTGTGTAAAATAAGCAAATATAAAGAGTAAAGAAATTCTGTAATCATGAGGACTTGCATTTGTCAAGAGAGGATGATCCACACAAACATGCTTGTTGAGTTGTGTTGTACATAAATGACTGGTGCATTTTGATTAGCTGAAGACAAAACAAAGCATCTAACAGACCTTTAAACAAGCATTTGACTTTGTGTTATATCAAAGAGATAAGTGTAGTATACGCAGGGCTTGAGAGGGAGTGAGAAACTAGTTGCGCAGGGTGTTGTCAAACTCAAGACTAGATTAGGATATTATCTGAGCTCTGCAAACAGAAACACTGATTCCTACACACAGGACAATGGTGCTAATTGACTCTAATGGGAGAATGAGCCATTGACAAACATCTGTAAACATTGCCACCCTTTTAAAGGACAAAACAATGAAATACTTCAATGCAAACATACAGAATGCATGTGTGTGCATAAGAGATGGGAAATATGTTTTGAAATACATTTTAAAGATAGTCCAACAGTTTAGTTTCAGTTTACAGCGCTCTTACATGTACTTAAAGTGTACTTGTCTAAGAAATTACCGGGCAATATAAGGTAACTACTTAACGCTATGTTTAGAGGTAGGTTCAGGGTTAGTACATAAACGTTATTGCCCAGTTATTACCAAGTTATTACAGAGTACATAGTATGTAAATATGAAACAGGACAGAAAAATAAAGTCCTACATATATATATATATATATATATATATATATATATATATATATATATATATATATATATATATATATATATATATATATATATATATTACGCACACACACAAACATATACTGTATAAAAAAGTGATTGTGACTTTATTACAAAATTGTATAAAAAGAGTAAAAGAGTTGTAAAAAGAGTTTATAACACAATATTTTATCAGAATAGTGTTTCTCCACAATTATATTATATTATTTCACACTTCTGACTTTTTTCTGAGAAATGTGAGAAATAAAGTCACCATCTTTATTTATTTATTTATTTATTTATTTATTCATTTATTAAATATTCTGTGGCAGAAACTAGCTTTCATACTTACTGTATGCTTTATATACGATTTAAAATAATGGCATTTTTTTTTACTCATTATAGCTTTATTGACTAATCAGCATACAAAACTGTAAATATATATCTACCATTCTTGATAGATCTGTATTTATTCAAATAAATTGAGACCACTGTGAAATACTATTGATCATCACTGTTCTGCAACCTCACGGACAAGTCAAAGGTTAACAGAAGATATGAAGGACATTTTGATATGGAACAAAATATCGTAAGCCAGGACTGGCCATGACCTTGATCCAACTTGACTGAAAACAAACTGTTCTTTTATTTCAGAGAGGAAAACAAGCCAAGGCCAAAATGTTAAAGTGAAGTTAATGTCTGGCTGAAAAACCAGCATTTTTATCCATGGAAGTGAAAGCATATCACTGATATGAGAGCTTGAAAGATCCTTTATATTAATTCAAGATGACTCTTCAGCTGTCTAGAAATAAAATGCATATGACTTAATTTCAAAGAGGAAGATTTCATGAATGTAAATTCAGCGGAAGCCAAAATTCTGGAAACGTGTAATTTTCTTTTATTTTAAATTGGTAAATAAATAAACTAAAAATATATATAACAACAACTACTGCATCAAATAAAACAGCTAAATTGAATAATTTTTTACTAACTGTGCTTGACACAGGGTACAAAACTAAGACAGAAAATGATGTGTAATTCACATGAGCTAAAACGTACTCGGTTACGAACGTAACCTCGGTTCCCTGAGATACGGAACGAGTACTGCGTATGGGGAAAAGCTCCTTTTTTCCTCGATACTGAAGCCTTTTTTCAATAACGCAGTGCAACTGCACTGCCATTGGTTTAATCTGTAAACTTTTTTAAACCAATGACAGCGCTGCGTAGCTGCGCGAGCCTGTGGCGATGCAGCGCGCCAAAGCCCGCCAGAATGGGCGGGGCGAATGGCTATATAAGCAGGCAATCGCCAGAGGAAATCAGGTCATACGACTGAAGCGACGACACTGAACCCGCAGCCTCGTGGCACGGCATATAACGCAGTACTCGTTCCGTATCTCAGGGAACCGAGGTTACGTTCGTAACCGAGTACGTTCCCTTTCGATACTTCACTCATACTGCGTATGGGGAACGAATTCAACCGCGCCGTGCCACGGTAGGGAACGACAAGACTTAACTTGAACACCCTGGGGTCCAGAGGATAAGTGAGAGGGCCGGAGCCATCGAACCCTTGACGCTACACTGCTGAGAGGGAGCTAGCTCCCTGGAGGTGGTATGATGACAGAGTCTGCTAGAGGCTGTCGTATCAAACCGAAAGAACCCGAGCATGCAAGGTCGGGATATCCAAGTTATAGAACCTGACAAAAGTGGACGGCGAGGACCAGCCGGCCGCCTCACAGATGTCCTTGATAGAGACACCACTAGACCAGGCCCATGAAGAGGCCATCCCTCTAGTAGAGTGGGCTCTAACTCCTATGGGGCACTCAAGGCCCATAGAGGAGTAACATAGAGCGATAGCTTCAACTATCCAACGCGAGAGGCGTTGCTTTGAGACCGAAGACCCTTTGGTGCGGTCACCAAAGCAGACAAAAAGCTGGTCAGATTGCCTGAACGGCTGAGACCGCTCAATGTAAATTCTCAAAGCCCTCACTGGGCAGAGTAAATCCAGCTCCCGCTCACCTGACAACGGAGGCAGAGCTGAGAGGGAAATTACCTGTGCTCTGAATGGCGTCGAGAGCACTTTAGGTACGTAGCCATGCCTGGGTTTTAAAATGACCTTAGAGTCATTGGGCCCAAACTCAAGGCATGCAGGGCTCACCGAGAGGGCCTGCAAATCGCCAACACGCTTGACCGATGCTAGAGCAAGTAGCAGAGCGGTTTTGAGCGTTAGGGGCCGAAGGTCAGCTGACCGCAGCGGTTCAAAGGGAGGTCCTTTGAGTGCTCCAAGGACCGTGTGAAGGTCCCAAGTGGGAACGGTAAGAGGGCGTGGGGGCTTCAACCGCCTAGCACCTCTCAGGAAATGCACAATGAGGCTGTGTCGACCCACTGATTGGCCAGCAATAGGAGCATGAAATGCTGCAATGGCTGCTACGTACACTTTGAGTGTGGAAGGGGTGAGACCCTTTTCTAGACGCTCCTGGAGAAATGACAGTATCGGAGATACATCACACTCAACAGGGTCTTTGTTTTGTGCTAAGCACCAGTCAACAAAGACTGACCATTTTTGGGCATAGAGGCGTCTTGTAGACGGGGCTCTTGCCTGAGCAATGGTGTGTAGTACGTCCCCGGGGAGGCTCAGAGGCTCCCATCGAGGGACCATACATGCAGAGCCCAGAGTTCTGGCTGTGGATGCCAGATTGTCCTGTTCGCCTGAGAGAGGAGGTCCCGCCTCAGGGGGATCGGCCATGGGGCTTTCATGGAAAGCCTGAAAAGCTCCGAGGACCAAACTTGGGTCCTCCAGAGTGGGGCCACTAGGAGGACTCTGTGTCTGTCTTCCCTGACTCGTCTGATGACCTGAGGGATCAGAGCAATCGGGGGGAAAGCATAAAGAAGGAGGCTGGGCCAGTTGTGGGCCAGTGCATCTGTTTCCTTTGAAAAATAAGTTGGGCAATGAGAGTTGCTTTCTGAGGCGAAGAGGTCGACCTCTGCCTTCCCGAAAATCTTCCAGATTTTGAGAACTGTCTGGGGATGGAGCATCCACTCGTCCGAGGGGACATTGCTCCGTGAAAGCATGTCTGCTCCCAGATTCGTCTTGCCAGGTATGTGTGTCGCCTTGAGCGATCGCAACCTGGGTAATGCCCATTCCAAGAGGCGCTTTGCCAGTGCGCAGAGGCGGCTGGACGAAAGGCCGCCTTGGTGATTTATGTAGGACACCACTGTCATGCTGTCCGACTGGACTAGGATGTGGCGCCCTTCCAAGATTGCCTGAAAGGATTGAAGGGCTCGTTCCACTGCCAGCATCTCGAGGCAGTTGATATGAAGATGGCTTTCTTCGTGCGACCACGAGCCGAAGGCTGGTCTGCCCTCGCACAGAGCACCCCAACCCAGGTTGGACGCATCTGTTGAGAGTACCGTCCTTCTGGAAACCGCCTGTAGGGGTACTCCACGACTGAACCAAACAGGGTTCATCCAAGGCTCCAGGGCTGCTAGACAGGCCTGGTTGACCCTGATGCGAAAGCGGCCGTGCCGCCAAGCATGAGGTGGGACCCGGAGTTTCAGCCAGTACTGCAAGGGCCGCATTCGTAGGAGGCCGAGCTGTAAAACTGGGGAGGCGGAAGCCATCAGCCCTAGCATCCTCTGAAAGAACTTCAGAGGGAAACAGGCTTTGTTCTTGACAGAGGCCGCGAGCTGCTGAAGTACAAGAGCGCGCTCTGGTGATATGACCGCCCTCATATTGACGGAGTCGAAAACTGCTCCCAGGAACGTAATACGTTGGCTGGGGAGCAGTGAGCTCTTGGCGAAATTGACCCTGAGTCCTAGGCACTGTAAGTGGCTCAGGAGCATGGATCTGTTGTGGTCTAGCTCGGTTCGTGACTGGGCTAGAATGAGCCAGTCGTCGAGATAGTTCAGAATGCGAATTCCCATCTGTCTCAGAGGGGAGAGCGCCTCGTTCATGCACTTCGTGAAAGTGCGGGGAGCTAGAGACAGCCCAAAGGGAAGGACTGTATATTGGTAAGCCACACCCTCGAACGCGAACCTCAAGAATCGTCTGTGATGGGGGGCTATCTGGATGTGAAAGTAAGCATCTTTCAGGTCCAGCGAGAAGAACCAGTCCTCGGGGCAAATCTGCGTGAGGATCTGCTTCAGTGTCAACATCTTGAACTTCCGTTTCATGAGAGAAAGGTTCAGATGTCTGAGGTCTAAGATGGGTCTGAGACCGCCATCTTTCTTGGGGACAAGGAAATAACGGCTGTAGAACCCCGACCCGCTGTCTGAGGGAGGAACTATCTCTATGGCTCCCTTCCTTAACAGCGTCATCACTTCGGTGCGGAGGACCTGAGCATCGTCCGGCTCTACCGAGGTGGGAATCACTCCGCGAAAACGCGGGGGTCTTCGGGCGAACTGCAGTGAGTATCCGTGTTTTATTATCCCCAACACCCACTTGGACACTCCGGGGATGGCCTGCCAGGCCTCGGCCCGCGTGACAAGGGGCTGGATAGTGTCGGATGGCAGACCGCTGATCAGGGGCCTGAACACCGACGAGTGTGGAAGAGGAAAAGTGCTCTCTTTTTGAAAATGTGAAATATTTATTGTGTTCGCCATAACAACGGCGCTTTGCGTGGACGCAACAACAGTGGGCCCAGGTCGCACAGCAGACAGGCGAGAGAGCTTCTGGGGTGGTCCGGCCGCAGCGGGACTTTGCCCCTTCCTCTTTCTTCCCCAACGATCAGGAGGATTTAGAGGGCGTCGGGTCCAGCACAATCCTTTGCCGGGGGCCCTGACGTCTAGGCGGTTTAGCGCGCCTAGTGGGGCGAGCTGGGTGCTGCTCCTTAGGGGGTGCCGCCTGGGGGGTAGAAGGGGCAGGTTTGCTCTGGTGCTGAGTCGGCGCAGTCCTGGGGCGACTCGGGGCAGAGGTGGAGCGCTTGGGCAGGAAGTGTCGCATGGCTTGGGACGACTTCTGTGCTGCAGTGAAGCGTTCTGTAAACCCTTCTACCGCTGGTCCGAAGAGGCCGCATGGAGAGACTGGGGCATCGAGAAAGGCCACTTTGTCGCTTTCCTTAATCTCTGTTAGGTTGAGCCAGAGGTGGCGCTCCAGCACAACCAGGTTGGCCATGGATCGTCCGATGGCCTGGGCCGTGGCTTTCGTGGCGCGCAGAGCCAAATCAGTGGCGCTGCGGAGGTCACGGAAAGCAGGTTCACTACAGCTAGACTCATCCAGGGAACGGAGAAGCTTTGCCTGGAACACCTGCAATATGGCCATGGTGTGCAGAGATGAAGCGGCTTGGCCCGCAGAAGTGTAGGCCCTGCCAGCCATGGCAGAGGTCGTCCTGCATGGCTTGGAAGGAAGGGCTCTCTTATTTTTCCACCCCACAGCCGCGGGGGGACAGAGGTGAGCAGCCACGGCCTCATCCAGGGGCGGCAATTGCTCATAGCCCTTCTCCTGAGAGCCATCTACTGAGCTGAGAGCTGCAGAGGAAGTGCGTAGGCGGGCCGAGTAGGGGGCGCGCCACGACTTTGTCAGCTCGTCATGAACCTCAGGGAAGAATGGGGCAGGTCGCTGGCGGGGGGCCTGGCGGCGTCCTGGCAGGTACCACTCGTCCAGCCTGCTGCGTGTCGGCTCTTCAGGGGGGGCCCACTCCAAATGGAGTTCCTCAACGGCCTTGGAGAGGATGCGGAGAAGCTCGGCATCCATCCCAGCTCTGGCGTCGATGGGCTCCAGTGACGGCAGGTGGGCGGGGTCAGAATCGCCGGCCCAGTCCTCCGTTTCAGAAGCCGCGAGTGACATGGAGTCGTCAAGCGGCTCGTCCTCCGATCCGCCAAAAGAGACGAGGTCGCTCGCTTCAGCCGAGGGACGCTGCTCTGGGCGTGAGAAGAGGACAGGGGACGGCTCTCTCATTGGAGAGGGTGAGGCACGCGGGCGCTGAGCCGGCGTGAGCTCACCCAAATCCGGGCGCTGGGCCCCTCTTCCCCGCCGTCTTTTCCTGGCCGGCTCGCGGGAGGAAAAAGACGGGAGGGCGCGAGGGGCGGGATTACTTTCATTAAAGAAAGCAATCCGCGAGCGCAGAGAGGCGAGACTCATGCTTTCACAAAAGCAGCATGAAGTCTCAGTGAGTGCAGCCTCAGCATGGGGTTTACCCAGGCAGAAAACACACTCACCATGGCCGTCGTCCTCATGCAGAGGGGCTCTGCATGTGCCACAGCTGTGGCGCGGCATGGCCGTTGCCGTTAAAACGGCGTTAGAAACGCTCTTTTAGAGCGGTGAAAACCGCTGGAAAAAGCTCTTTTAGGATCGCCGGATGGCGGCAGGAGATCGCTGAGAAGCGGCCGGAAGCGGGAAGCGGGCGGCCCGAGATCGGCGCTGAGAGCGGCTGTCTGCGAGTACGCCGGCGCTGCAGGCGGTCGGCGGTCTCAGCTGGTCCGCTGCGGTGCCTCTTCGACGGCGAGAGCTCGTTCCAGGCGAAGGCGTTCAGCAGAGATCCAACGAAGTGAAGTCGTCGCTGAAGGAGTAAGATCTGATTTCCTCTGGCGATTGCCTGCTTATATAGCCATTCGCCCCGCCCATTCTGGCGGGCTTTGGCGCGCTGCATCGCCACAGGCTCGCGCAGCTACGCAGCGCTGTCATTGGTTTAAAAAAGTTTACAGATTAAACCAATGGCAGTGCAGTTGCACTGCGTTATTGAAAAAAGGCTTCAGTATCGAGGAAAAAAGGAGCTTTTCCCCATACGCAGTATGAGTGAAGTATCGAAAGGGAACTAACCTTTCCAGTCCACTGATTTAGAGGAAATCAGAAGAAAATCATGCATTATCAAAACAACAGGATCACTAGTAGTCCCCTCATTTGACATCCAAGGTGTTTTATCAGCCAGAAAATAAACTGCCGACAACACATTTGTCTAAGCACTTAACAGATCTTTAGTCCAAAGCATCTATGATATCAGCCTCCCAACCGTCTGAACTGGACCAGAGTCCACTTCAACAGCACCGTGGAGCTTTTCATGTCTTCTTATGTTACTCCTGCAGAAGAAGAGACAGATGTGACTCCTGACAGCATCGCTGTGATGATGCAGTCTGTCTCTACACTGATGGACTAGAGTTCAGAAACAGACTGGGGCTGATAGCCATCACAAACAATGCATGGCATACTTGCATATGCAGTTGATATTTTATTAAATATTTATACTTTATATTAAATATTATTTTATCCATCTGTACAAGAGGGTTAGTGAGATGTTTTAAATGTTTTTTAAAGAAGTCTATAATATATGTATTTTTATTATAATATAGAATTACCAATTAGAATATATCTGAAGATGTAATTTATTTCTCTGATGTAAAGCTGAATTTACTCCAGTCTTCAATGTCACATGATCCTTCAAAAATCATTCTAATATGCTGATTTGCTGCTCAAGAAACATTTCTTTTTATTATCAGTGTTTAAGATAGTTGTACATTTTTCAGAATCCTCTGATAAACAAAAAGTTCAAAAGAGCAGCACTTATTTGAAAAATAGAAATTGTGACTTTATGAATGTTTTACTGTTACTTGTGATCAGTGCAATGCATCCTTGTCGAATAAAAGTATCACTTTCTTTTAAAAGACAAAAGCAAACTTTGAACAGTACTAAATTAATATAACACAGTGCCTTGCGAAAGTATTCATACCCCTTCATTTTTTCCACATTTAGTTATCTTATGCTAAACTGCTTTCTGTTACATTTTCCCCACAGCAATCAATACACCATGATGACATAGCAAAAAAAATAATAATAATAAAAAAATAATAATAATAAATAAATAAATAAATAAATAAATAAATAAATAAATACATTTGTGACAACTTAGCAGTATTAAGAACATTAAAAACTTAAATAATTGAACACACTGACACTTGACATTTAGCTCAGGTACATTCCAGTTTTAAAGAATCATCTTTGATATGTTTCTACAATTCAATTGGAGTTAACCTGCGACAAATTAAAGTTATCGGACATGATTTGGAAAGGCACTACTTTCTATATAGGGCCTGAAAAAATTATATCAGAGCAAAAACCAAGCCCTAAGGTCAAAGAACAGCCTTTAGAGCTCAGACACAGAATGTGTCGAGGCAGAGATCTCAGAGACAGAAAAAAAAAAAAAAAACACACACTTTTGCTGCATTGAATGTTCACAGAAGCATGTAGCCTCCATAATGCTTAATTTGAAGATTGAACAACTGATGTAGGAGAGTCTTGGTTAGAATTGTATCTTGGTTATCTTTTTTATACTATACCTCAGTACTGAGTTAAAGGTATGAATACTTCTGCAATGTAATTATTTCAGTTTATTCCTTTTAAATTTATTAATCATATAGTTATCATGTCATTTTTCCTTTTTCTTTTTCTTTTTCTTTTTCTTTTTTTTTAGTCATTATGCTGTATGAAGTGTAGATTGCTGTGGAGGAAAACTAATTTAGAGCAGTTTAATATAAGGCAGATGGGGAAAAATGAATATATAAACCATCACTAACCAATATAAACCAGCCTGGACCAACATGGAGTTAGATACTGGTCCAAGGCCGTCAACTGAGTAACTCATGTCAGATTTACTGTAACATTTCAGTCTGATAATAATAGATAGATTTTTTTTCCGGTGAGAAATATAAAAGCCATCACTTCCTTTGACATCATTACAACAAAGTATCGGCTTGTGTTCAGCTCTGTCTTTAGACAACATTGTCTTATCAGTTTGAAACCGGCCTCAGCCTTCAAAAAAAGGACACTTTCTATTCATTGCTCGGAAGTGGTGCTTTCACAGGAAACTTTGATTTCGTGTGATACAACCTGCAATTTTATGTTTTTTTGGTGTGCAGGATCTGTTAACTTTATCTCAGCATTTTTCTTGGAAAGCATAAAATCTCAGACCTTCACTTAGCATTTCAATAGAATGTGGCAAAAAGGGGAACAAAACTGATTCTGAAAACAAAAACCGAAAGAATGTAACCAGCTTTTCCATGTCACACTTTGTGCTCCACTTCCACTCTGCACTATCTGCACGCTCTGGACTGGAAACCTGTCAATGCAGTGTGATAAAACAATAAATGATCCAAGTGCCTTGCTACTGTACTATATATGACAAGTTGGGAGCAGCAGAGAATTCAGCAGAATTCAACCATGCAAATTAGCAACGGTGACTTTGCTATAGAACTGCATATCCTGTATGTGTAATCAAATTAATTACATCATATGATAATCAAATTGTTACAGCAATCAGTTAAAGGTAGGTTGGGCAATTTCTGAGAGGGTAGTTTTAAAAGCATAAGATCTCATCCTCCCTGCATAATCACTCTCCAAAACGCATGAACTCGCACAGGGAGACCAGAGGCTAAACGGCGACGCGATGAGAGACGCAGTTGGTGCAGTGTTGAATGCAACGCTGTCAGATTACCTCATATCTCATTCACCAGTGTGAAGTTATTACAGCACAAAGCCCATAATATTACAATAATAATGTAATAGTGTAATGGAACATGCTGGTGACATATATCATATCTGCGCAAACAGAGGTTTGCAAATACATACTCTGACAGGCAGGTGGAACAGCCTATCGTAGCCCTCAGACCAAGGCATATGAGTGGATGAACATTATATGGTCCTATGTATTCCACAGATGATATAAATACAGATAAATACATTAAGACCACATAATTTAGTGATTGCTCTCAGGATAATAAGAGACCAAGCAGCATAACAATATTTTGAACCCAACACCTATACCCTGCCTTTAATCAAATTCATCAGTGTTTGCTGGAAAAACTGTCCACATGAAGATCATTCAACCTTTGCATTATTATGGCATATTCATAAATAATCAAATGGATTTTACAGTCCCTTATGTATTTCACATATTGATCAAATGTCAAAATGTGTTTATCTATTTATTTAAGCAAGTTAAATTTAGCCATCAAAATGATCAATTCAATCATAATTTTAGCCACAAATAAAAAAAAAAAAAAAGTTTGAGAATTGTGATATTTAAACTATATAAAAATGTCACAAATAAATAAATAAATAGTTGCGGGTATTAAAAAAAGGTTTTCTGCTCTAAATCACAAAATGCAAGTCTGTATCTTCTTTTTTTAGGAAGAATGTCTGCTACGAAGGATGGACGATATTAATATGGCATCATGGACACTTTTCACATTCCCACTGTTCACAGAAGCAGAAATCATAATAGATGAGTACATTTCTATAGCAGCAAAAGGGAGGCAGCGGTAAATATTATTATTCCATTCCCATTTATTCCAAAACCAAAAAAAAAATATGAAAATAAAATACATTACTGCATTTCCATGATTTTCAAAATAAGGAAAAATACTGAGAGCTCGATTACAGTGGTTAGAAGAGAGAAAGCTTTCAAAATTACATCATTCCCTCGACAGCTGTATTAGCAACCTCATCAGCAGTGCTCACTAGATCATATATATATATATAAATATATCAATAATGAGCCAAGTTGAGCCTGCGCTCACAATATGACCTTCTAGTACCACACTTCTCCATTTTTTTTCAGTTATGTCTGTATTAAGAGATACTGAACTAAACATCAAATCAAGTAAAATGTCACTGTATATTAGAGTGTGTATCTGTGGAGAACCTTTCCCTCAGCTTCACTGTAGATATAATGAGGCACGGTCGCTTTGCATATAAAGTCAGTTCAGCCAAGACACGTGGCTGCACAACTGCAGACTGTTCCTCATCTCAGATCCCATCTTTTGTTCATTTAGAAAATTATACTCAACGTGTGTGCAATCTATCTATCTATCTATCTATCTATCTATCTATCTATCTATCTATCTATCTATCTATCTATCTATCTATCTATCTATCTATCTATCCATCCATCCATCCATCCATCCATCCATCCATCCATCCATCCATCTATCTATCTATCTATCTATCTATCTATCTATCCATCTATCTATCTATCTATCTATCTATCTATCCATCTATCTATCTATCTATCTATCTATCTATCTATCTATCTATCTATCTATCTATCTATCTATCTATCTATCTATCTATCTATCCATCTATCTATCACATAATAAAATTGCTAAAAACTGACAATAAGATGATGGAAAATAGAGAAATGAAAACTAAAAAGTACTACATACAGTATACTGTTACAAACACGCCAGGTTCCAATCACAACGGACGCCCTCACCGGAATACTGATCACATCCACCTTCTTTTGTGTTCCAGTGAGAAAGTAATAGAGGTGTGATATAACTTATGGGTGAGTATAAGATTGTAGAATTTTCAATACTCGCTTTTTTCTTAAAAATGTATACAAATATAGTTTTTTTTTTTTTTTTTTTTGTGTAGCTTGCCTTTAGCATGTGGCCTTTGATCAGCTCATAATGAAATACAGCATGCTCTTTCATTTTTTCCGTCCATCCATTTCTGTCTTTCAAACACAGGACAGCTGGGTCATTTTCACACATCCACGGCCACACACCCTTGCTGCACTGCTATCATGTAGCTGGCACTGGCCCCGGTTTGAGAAAAAGACTCAACAACACAGGCACGTCAGCACCTGACCCTGGCCCAGTAATACTTCTCTATAGACAAACATCATGGGAAATAAGAGAGAGGTCAGTATACAGTAGCTGTTAAATTCTTGCCAAAACACTGGGAAAAGATCTGCTAATCCATGTCCCATCTGAGGATGTCTAAAACGTTTTTCCTAAGCCAATGATTTTGAATGGGAAAGCAGATAGTTTTTAGTGGCACTAAGCACTGGATTCCTCCCCTAACATGATGTGTCGTTCTCAAAGCTGAGAAAGGCATTTATACATCAGTCACATTTTATGTATGCATGAGTTCAACTGTGAAGAATTCATTCATGATTTCTTCGGAACAGTTAGGAAATGACAGAAATCCCAGTTATGTAATACTCATACCCAGACCTCAACCTATCCAACACAAACCAAATAGATTTCATGACTAAGAAAGTGTCTTTAACTCTGAATTTTTGCATGCATCTCTGGTATTAGGATCCAAGGACAACTAAACAGATGCATTTTTATATCATTTAAATGTCACACAGGATATAAGAACAGACAGAAGGCACGAGAGCATGACATAGCTCAGCATACTTTTAAAAAGCATGCTTATTACAGAAATAATATACTTTAAAAGAATATACTGTGCAAACTGAATATATATTTTCAAAAACTAAAATGCATGATTGCATGATTGCAAAATGCATTTTTTTTTTTTTTACCTACTTAAGCAGGACTTAAGTAAATCTATATAACTGTATAATTACTTCTACTTTCTTTAAAGTGTACTGATGGATGTACTGGTGTCACAGACGTGCAAGGATCCCTCACACACTACTCAGTCACAATGTGCACCTTCACCTGCACTTCTTCTGGAGCCAAGAAGTTTTTATTTTTTTTTTTTATTTTTTTTATAGTTGTTATTAATGGTTTATTTATTATCAGGTGGTTTGAGTCACTGAACTCATTTATTGGATAACTTTAAGTGACATGGTGCATGTTTTTTCATTAGATTTGTTTTATTTACAGAAGTTATTTGACCCCGCATGAGGAAACAAACTGCTGAAAGATTTTCAAAACATTTATGCACAAATCCTTTTAGCATTACGGGATTATTGGCAGACATACAGACATCAAGAATCAGCACATGAATCATCTAACAAAAGCTTAATGTTGCAATGCATGCTGGGTACCAGCACAGTAGAAAACTGAACCATTTTTTTTTACAATAAATAAATGCACAATAAATGCGTCTAAAAAGAGTAATATTTAGCTGAACTGTATTAATGTGTATTTGCACAAGAGAGATATGCTAATGTAGTTTTGTGTTTAATCATTGTGCTGGAGAGAAGAATCTGTGCTACAGTCAATGATGAGCCTCAAACACTGATGTTCTGCTGTTTTATTTAAAGACAGTAACTCACATTGATGCAGAGATAATTTCTTTGTTAAGTACATACGTGTTATAGTTGATAATAAACTGCAGCAATTTGAATTAGTGATATTTTTAGTTACTTTACTATTACACATAAAAATTGCAGTTTTATACTAAGAAATAATACTTTTCAGTGGACTCAAATGAAATACATTAACCAAATGTTTAAACATTATCACAGCAGTGAAAAATCTCAATTTAAAGTTACTTTAATTAATTGAATTTCAAAACGTCCTAATTTACAGTAAAATATATGCATAGCATTAAAAGTTCAAAGTTGCTCTTGTAATTTCACTCAAATTTATAAACATTTAATTTAACAGTGATCGCTGTAAAAAAGATTGCTTTATTTCAACAGTAAAATTGTAATAATTGATTTACAGTACCTTTGTAAATTGTGCAGTTTTTTTTACTGTATATATATATATATATATATATATATATATATATATATATATATATATATATATATATATATATATATATATACTGTACTTTTACAAGACATTGCAAGTGCACATTCAATACAATTATTGTAAGTGTACTTTTTTTCATAAGGGAACTTGCTCACACTTTATTTTATGGTCCAATTCTCGTTATTAACAAACCATTAACTATGACTTTTGCCTCTTAACTTGCTGCTTATTAAGGCATTTGTTAAGTTTAGGTTTTGAGTAGGATTAGGGCTCATGTTTATGCAGAATATGTGCTTTATAAGTACTAATAAACAGCCAATATGTTAATAATTGGTATGATGATAAGCTACTTAACAGTGAGAACTGGTCCCTAAGCTTAAGTGTCACCAGGAACACTTTGCAGTTTAAGCAATCCGAGGTGAGAAGTTGTAAGGGATCTTGTAAAGATCCTTCCAGTTTACATATCATATGTACTTATTTTAACTAATATTCTTATAAAATGAACAACCTTAAACCAGTCAATCCAATAAATAAGTCAATTAATTTTCCTTCCATGATTAATGTCTGATAATTGACTTCCCAGTGGTTCATATTTACTGTGGGGTATGAGGCTGTGGCTTCTGCTATGTGTCTTGGAATTTGTTTTTGTTTCAGGCATTTAGTCTGGGTATTTTATTTTTTTTTTCATCTTGCTCAGATGTGAAAATATAGATGTGTGCTATTACTAATATGCTTTGGAAAAAAATATAGCTTGATTTTAGCAGTCTGTGATGAGTTGTCAGGCATGTCTGCACTAACTTCACAGACACTGGAACAATGTCATCCTGCAGGCCAAAACCTGTCAACAGATTTCACATTTCCATTTACAGTGAGAAACCAATCAAAACAAGATTAAGACCTAAATAAGTTATAATTTAAAGTGAACCCTTTCATTATCCATAAGGATATATGGTTTAGGGCATCACTTCAGTGTCTGGGGTGCATATCATTACCCCTGCCATAAAGGATGTGAACTGTAGCGATGCCTGAAGCCAACAGAAAAGAAAGGAATGTCTGGGAGAAGAATTCTCATCTTTTATTTGGCTGCAGAGTGTCTTAGAAAGTATATTTTTCATCTTGATTATAGTTCAGTGGAACGCAAAAGATTTCATTTTTTACTGAAACCAAGTTGTGTTGTGATGTCAGTACATTCTAGTTGAAGCCAAAGGCCTTGACTTTATCCAGTGTCTCATCTAGACCTGCACTAAACCAGAAGAAAAGCAGTTTCTGCCCCAGAGTAAATAAAAAAAAATATATAATAATAATCATTCCAAATGTATATCTCTACAGCAACTTTATTTCTCATAATCTTTCACTATATCTCAAAATTTAAAATGTATTTCTCAAAAAGTTGACCTGTACTGTATATATATATATACATGTATATATACATATTGCTACTTGTTCTGTGTCAACCTTACTGAGACTTGTTATAGCACTTGTATATCATTGCCCTCTTATTGATTTTGATTGCTTCCATTGTCCTCATTTGTAAGTCACTTTGGACAAAAGTGCCTACTAAATGACTAAATGTAAATGTAAATCTCATAAATACAGCTTTATTTCTCATAATCCTGACTTTAATATGTTAAATGTAAAACTGACCATAAATCACAGATACACATTAGTGTATATCTTGAAGTGTATTTCTTGAAATATGAACAAATAAAACTTTATTTCTCATGATTGTGACTATTTTTACATAATTAGTCACAATACATACTTGTGACTTTATTCTCAGTTGTGACTACATCTGATAACCGTGACTTAATTTCACACAATTATGATTTTATAGCTTGCTTGGCTTTATTTCTCAAATAATGTACTTGAACAAAATAAACCTTGAAGAATAATACCTGAAGTGCCATTGATTAGAGCATGTTAAACGGCCATCTGATGTGGTATGTATAAAGCTGTATTGGAATACCCTTGAGATATTAGCAAAACATAACCCTGATCCTGTGTTCTTTCATCAGGACAATGACAGAATGCTCATTCTTCTACAAATCTAAGAACGGCCTGATTGTTTTGAAACCCCACTACAAATAGTTCTTGTCAAAGATTTAAAACAAAAGCAGTGCCAATTTTCTGCTAAGAATTAGAATGTGGCATGCTTTTGCCGTGCTATACTAAAATGTAAATGGTCTGGTGTTTCTTATTGCATAATGACAACCTGACACTTCCGTCGGATATGATAAACATAACCCTGAGTGGCAATGCCAAGCTTTGTTTGGGTTTGACTGAGTTGAAATCAAAACACAAAGCTGGGAAATATAAATGAACTACTGTGCGAACAGACTGATAGTGCAAACCAGACAGATCTTGGTATAAAAGAAATGATGGAAGAGTCTTGTTTTCTGATGACATGTTTGCTGGTCTTTTAGGAAATAAGAAGACACGTAGGATTGATTTAAATCAGAACATCATCTCTTAGTGAATGCATATGTTGTTGAGCAGGTGATATGGACATGTTAAGGTGACCTCTGCCTCATGTGAACTTGACTCTGGGGTCTCTGGGTAACAGTTTAAACAGAGATGTCAAATCCGTGCTGATTTATTGTGCCAGAGAAATATTGATTGATTGTGAAAGATTGAGGGCCTGAAACTGCTCATTAGAGAGCAGGTTCTGGATCATCTGTCTAAGAAACTGGACATCTTAAGCTTTCACAGATGAAAGAGGGAGGAAACTGAGAAAGAAGAACCTTGAATATGTTTCCTTAGTGGGCAATAGGGGGTAACAGGTAAACCATGAAAAGTAGGGTAAGGAGCCTAAAATAATCCATTCTTTGATTCTGATGCTTTGGGAGAGTAATGTCTGAAAATGTCCAAGCCATGACTATAATGATAACTTATATTCCAATTTTCTATTATAATAGAGAAATTCCACAACAAAACTATAATGTTAGCGATGCTGAGGAACAATATTGTTGGAATCACTTTTAGAACTATTTATAGTGAAGTGACATTCAGCCAAGTATGGTGACCCATACTCAGAATTTGTGCTCTGCATTTAACCCATCCAAAATTCACACACACAGAGCAGTGAACACACACACACACACTGTGAGCACACACCCGGAGCAGTGGGCAGCCATTTATGCCCGGGGAGCAGTTGGGGGTTCGATGCCTTGCTCAAGGGCACCTAAGTCGTGGTATTAAAGGTGGAGAGAGAGCTGTTCATGCACTCCCCCCACCCACAATTCCGTCCGGCCCGAGACTAGAACTCACAACCCTTCGATTGGGAGTCCAACCCTCTAACCATTAGGCCACGACTTCCCAATATAGAGTGCAATAGAGTGCAACAGTTGCTTTAAAACCATTCATTTTGTACATAGTCCAAATAAATTTTATCGTATAAACCTTTGAAGACAGCCCTACTGTGAGCTCCGATTTTGTTAATCAATGGTATATGATTTTTTTAATGTGTTTTGAATAATTGGGTTTAACAATGAAAACTCTTTTGGAAAACTATATTACCAATGATGCTGTGCAGAAAATTCCACCAATCAGAGAGTTGCAAATCATGCCAAATGAGTGCTGAGCTCCACCCACTCCCATGAAGCGACTCAAAATATGTAATGGAGACACACTTCCCATGTACTCAAACAGTTTAATATTTAAATACATATTCAGTATAAGCATGTTTTCCAAGGAATTTTAAATATATTGTTGCTATGACAATCAACCAAAAATGGATCGTGTTTCATTTGATTGTGTCATTTGTTATGATTTATGTTATTTTAGTTATTTTCCTCATTTAAGCCGTCTACCTTCATATTTTTGGCTGATTTTCAAATAATCTTTTATTTGATTTGAGATTTTGAGATTTAACAGCTATTAATTGTCACAGTCTTTAGCTGGAGTGCCCAGGATGGCCACCAGAGGATAAAGGGTCTCATTCATGAAACACGAGCAGAACAAATTTGTGTGTAAATTGTGTGTAAAGTGGTTCTGGCATAAATTTTCGGATTCAAGTAGCTTCAAAAGAGATACTTTTTTAGCTGTTGTTTGAAAATTGTGGAATGATGAACGAGAGTGTTCAGGAAAGTGATTTTGAGCCTATGAGGTGTCACTCAATAGTGGATCTCAGACTTCTGGTAGGGATGCAGATCCTTAATAGTGAGTGGAAGTAGACAGGTGCTGAGCCTGTGGCTGTTCTATATGCAAGCAATCAATGTAATAAAGAGCCCATTCACTGCATCTTTGAGTCCTCGCCTCATCTCTCCACATGGACTGTGACTGAACGAAACAGCCATTTAGCAGAAGATGAGCATATTTTTGTTTTTCTTCACCCATTTAGCAGGAGACCTTCTCCAAGGACCTACCCTTGGCCAGAGGACTGCTACTATTCGACCAGAACTATTGCCCTTTTGGGGTGCTGTATTTGCTCAAGCCATCCTTGATGAGACTAAGGGGCTAGGCTTTAGTGAGTGCACCATCATACATGCCTTTCTTGCTGGACTGGATGACCCTGTTGATTTTTAGGGACTGGAGGATTCAGAAACCTAGACTTATTGGGAGGTGTCGACAACTGTTGCCAGCTAATGGAGAGAAAACTGCTGCAGGAGGAGTGGGTTCCCCTCCCTGTTCTTCCCACGTCCTAGCCTGTGCCCATTCCTGCCAGTTTGCCTCATTCTCAGAAGAGGAGGAGGAGAATAACTCCTACACCATTGACACTGCTGGTCGTCCAAAGATCGGTGGTCCTGGAGGACCCAACTCTGGTGGTCCTGAGTCCAGTGGTCATGGAAGGCCCTGCTCCTGTGGTCTCAAGTCTGGTGGTCCTGGAGGACCAGACTCTGGTTGTCTCAGAGGTCACCACAGAGCCGCCAGATTTCACAGCTGCTGCCATTGTCAAGAAGGCTGTCTTTGCCTTTGGCCCTTTGGACTATTCTGCATACATGGAAGCATTCAGAGTCCAATCCAGTCTGGGAGCCCTCAGAGTTTACTCCAGAATCTGCTCTAGTCTGGGAGTCCTCAGAGCCTGCTCCACAGTTTGTTCCAGTCTGGGAATCTTCAGAGGCCAATCATGAACTCACTCCAGTGCGGGAGCCTTCAAAGTGCAATCATGAACGTGCTCCAGTTCAGGAGCCCTCGGAGACCTCTCTACAGCCCACTCCGGTCCAGGAGCTTTCAGAGTCCACTCAAGAAACCACTCCAGACTTGGAGCCTTTTGTGGAGTCCACAAAAACTGTTGTTTACCTCTCTGTGCTCTCTATTTCAGTTCCGCCTGATTCACATTGGTGGTTCTCTTCTCCATTTGCACTGCTGTGGTGGGTTTCTGCTCCGACATGGTGTTCTGCAGCTTGGCCAGCCTTGCCTTGTCCTCCTGCTTTGCTGGCCCTGCACTGACCTCCTGCTCTGCCAGCTCTGCCCTGGTCATTTGCACTCCCACAGTCTCCTTCCCACTCCACAGGCCTGGCCAACCATCCATACCCCTTTTCCGCCTCCTCTCCAACACCTTCCTGGACTCTTGTTTTGTGCTTAGGTCTGTGGAGTGTCTTGAATCTGCTTCTTGGAGAGGTGGTTTTGTCACAGTATTCAGCTGGTGTGGCCAGGATGGCCGCCAGAGGACACTGCATGTTTGTGTTCCTGTTGATTGTATGACCCCGGCCATCTTGTTACCTAATTATAGAATCAATATATCACAAAATCAATCAATATAGTTTACTTAATTAATATAAATAATATATAATTGTCATGATAAATAAGTGCAAGGCCATTGCCTTTACCAAAGCAATACGGTTTGCATGTGTAGGTATATCCAGATGGTATTGTTTGAGTTAGATGGAGAAAGTCATTAGGCTTTTGTCAAGTCTCAGTGAGAGACATAAAATCAATATTTCGGTCTACATTAAGTTCATGAATAAGAGACGACTTGTCACTAAGTGATTGAACATTAAAAAGAGAAAAACTGAGTACAGAGGACTTGTCATCTGAACCTGGGCAGTGGAGTCAGCCTTTCATAATCGACAAGCCTCCTAGCATTTTTAGATAGTCTTGGATTAGTAGACCAAAAAGGCAGAAGTTGTCCAGGTTTAGCAGTCCTGATTTGGGAATTTTGACGATATCCACAGTGAATGTATTTTGGTCATTGTGATAATTGACTGGTATAATGGGATTTCATACATGTGTAAGAAGGGGGCGGGGGGGGGGGGGGTCTTGGCACTTGATCATTAGCATGTTGATGAGCACAGTTAACTTGAAATTAAGCTGATGTTCTGTGGGCCAAATAGGACCTGTCTCAAGATGGGTGTAACATTGGAAACGTCAATGACGTCAAATGGCATAAATGAGGCCTTGTGACAGTTCAACGCTTTGAAATATGTCACTTAGACCACCTGTCATCATTAGTGCCAGTGACTATTTCAATGGAACTTCACAGTCTAATCCGGATGAAGCATGACATTTAATGCCCACTCTGTGGAATATTTTCTCCCTGGAGTCTACATACAGCTCCCGGGTTCATTGTGTGCTTTCTCTAATTATTATAGAAAAAATGATTGGAATCAAATGAACTCCATTTAATATTTCCATTTGGAGGCACGACTGTGGGAATCTTAATTACAACTGACCACCTACATGTTAAACGTCACATGCTGTTTCTTTCACTCAAGTGTTAGGCCTAATGATCTTAGAGGAAACTTTGGTGACACTGAGGTAAGAAATTTGTGAAATCAACAACAGTCCTCCAGGCCCACTTTTATCAAGAAGAGATTTTGTTCAGTGAAATACTCTTCGCTGCCTTGTTCCTCCTCAGATTTTCCTCAGATGCAGTGCTGTTTGGCAGCCTCTGAAGGAACAATTGTTCATCTAGGAGATTTGATGTGGAAGAAAACTGCTTTATTTGAGTGAGCATGGTGATCAATGGCTGCCCCCAAACTAAGACATCATCCTTTTCCCTTTCCCATCATTCTAAGCAGCCAGATGGCAAAGTAATAGGATTTGAGATGACTGTAAATTTCCCTTTGACTTTAAGATTTGGCCACAGTTACAGATTTGACCAGAGCCTTGACCCTCAAGCACCCTCGAGTCATATATTACACAGTCGGCCAAATGTGCGCCTTCTTGGCCAGAAACACAGATAGTTTATTTTTGAAATCCTACAGACCGCATGAAGTTAAAAATAAAACAGAATACTGGGACAAGTCCGTTGTTGGACTTGGGTAATCTCATAAACGGTTTTGAGCATACAGATACTTTTTTAGGCTTATTAGTGTTCGTTGCTAAAGCAAATTTCACTTTTGTCCTTGGTCATATATTATTGAATAAACATCTAATCTTAATTATTAAGAATGCAGTACATCTCACATATTTGTGTTAGACACAAAATGAAGACTCAACTAATTCTAAACTAGAGAAAACTTAAAAAAAAAAAAGTTGATAAGCAAATAGGTGTGAATGATACATAAAATGTATGTACACTGCACAAAATAAATGGCAAATGAATTAATTAATTAATTGTATTTATTTATAAGTAAAGACAAAATAATGAATGAATGAAAATATAAATTAATAATCTAATTGCAAATTGTATTTATTTATTTATTTATTTACCACTGATATTTCATTTTCCAAAATTATGTGATATATAAGTAGATACAACAATAAAGAAATTAATAAAAATACAAATACAGGTATGAATACAGAAATAAAATATTAAATAAAACAATTGATTAGTAGTTTAATTTTAATTAATATATTAACAATTTATATTTTTATTAATTTAAACAACACATTAGAAAATGTATCAATAAATGTATTCAGTAAACATGTAAGAAAATTAAAATACAACTTCAACTCGCATTCATTAATTCATTCAACTCAACTCAACTCAACTCAGCTCAATCATTCACTCATTCATAAATACATTTACAATAATATAATAATGAAAACTTAGAGCAAAAAGCTGGTTAAATACTCATAACTTTCTTTTGAAATGATTCCCACCCAAATGTAACTTCACTTCATTTCAAAGTTTTCTTCGCTGACCAGTGGTGTGGGTGATCCATTTGTTTTCGGAACCACCCTTGTATTTAATGTAACATAACAACCTGTAGCTAAGGACTGCTTGCAGTCTGGATGTGGGAGGACAAATAAAAAAAGACCTTTGTAGAAGCATCAGCCCTGTTGTGCCTCAGGATATAATCATGCTTATATAAAAATGGCCATTGTTGTGCTCCAAGAACCTTGTCAATGATATAAACTCTAATGAGTGGCTGATTGATAGTGCGGGCTAACATTAATTTGCTTCCAGGATTGGATTCACAGTTTGACCTCCCCAGGTTCCTGTTGCTCTGCTGGTCCAAACCTCATTCACTTCCAGCTGCATTAATTGTCTCTCCTGACAGTAAGTCGGTAAGAAGTTTCCACACTGTAATTAAGTGTAAGATTCTCAAGACGGGCCACAGAATCACAGCGCGAGTTCCTGTCAGAGACCACAGGTGGGAGGTGAGATTAACCTCCATAAGACTGTTAAGGAAAACCATGAGCTGAACGTCCCAAAGAAATCTAAGAGAGGCATATTACGGTGGGAGAGTGAGTTCGTGTGTGTGTGTGGTGTCAAAGGAAATCTCCAGAGGGCGGGACGAAAGGAACAGCTTGATCCTGTGTGTTAAAAATGGAAGCGCTAGTTCCTAATAGAAGGAAGAGGTAGAGCAACCACATGAGTGTTTTCTCCATCACGCTTCATTTGTGCATGTGGAGAAAAAGAAAGAAAGAAAGTAATCTGTAAGCTGTTTGGAATAGCTGATATTGAAACTATGGAAAACTGGACAAACACCTGCTTTTAAAAGTGAAGACAAAGTGGAGAGCTCCAACAATGTTTATGTTTTCGTTTCATTTTGTCACGGTTCTGGGAATGATATTAAGAAATCAATGGGAGAAGTGTTCTCAGCTATAACATAATTATATTCCAGTGTAGAAACCTAGTTTCCTCTTACACTGACACATTCACGTTTCTATTACAGCCTTGCGTGACCTGCACTCACTACTAGCTGGCATAAAACACCACACCCCTCGTGTTTCTACATACTGAATGGAGGAAATCTTCAACTCTAGGCCAAATAAGCCATTAATAAGCAGTGCATACATCATATGAGCCAGTATGCATTTGTGGAGATTGAAAGAAATAGAGTATGGAAAGCTAACATTATTTACATCAGCAGCCTAAACTGTATCAATTGCTGTGTTGCTATTGTTAATATAAAACAATAGCCCACATGGACTAGGTGATGTCAGGTGATAAAGTTATTTCATTTTCATAAAGACAAACATGTATTGTCTTTGGAATGACATACATGGATGAACCATGCACAATAAGAGCAGAGAGTGTATTAAGTTTTTTTAGTTCTTTCTTAAGCCAGTGTTTGCAGTTTTTATGGACTCATAATAGTAAAATGTTACTGCATGACGTGCATCATTGTTTTAAAATTAGAATTTAAGATTCAATACTCATTTTTAAGTTTACAAAATTTATATTATGAATGTAAGAAATCTTAACTGTATGCTAAAAACGAGACACCATAATCACTCACGTCCTTAGACTCAGGCAATGCTTATAGCTTCTCTTATAGCTAGTCTTTAATTATTTATTTATATATTGACAAATTAACACTAGAAAACCTGCAAAGAAAGCAAATGGGCAGCATCAGCTGTAATAAAGTAGAAACATATCAAATTGAAACATGTTTACCATTAACTGTTAAAGCTTTATTTTGGTTCCATTCCCTTTAAAACAAAAAAAAAAGAAATATATTTCAGCACTTTTCATGCTCCTAAGTAAAAAATGTAAAATTACGGTACACTGCTGGAAACCCTGCTGCCAGTATATTAACGTTAATAAAAAAAAAAAAAAAAAAAAAAAAAATACGTAATTCAGAAAACGGTAATAAAACTGTAATATTACGGTACACTGCTGGAAACCCTGCTGCCAGTATATTACCGTTAATTTACAGGACAATTTGTTAACAGTGTAAGTAAACAAAATAAGAGTACTTCTTTAAAGCACAACAAAAGATGATTAAAACAGGATGATTTAAAATGTACTTTGTTAAAAAAAGTAAATTTTTAGTTAATTAAAAGTCAATTTAATATTATTACATTAACATTACGGTTAAAAGTTTTAAGAAACAGTCATGGTAGTGTACTCTTATTAAGTATTAAGTACACTTAAGTTGCCTTTTATTTCATTAATATTATATATTATATTATATAATATTATATAATATTATATTATATTATATTATATTATATTATATTATATTATATTATATTATATTATACAGTTATATATATATGGGGATGGGAAAAGTATTTTAATTACACGGTGCTCAGAGTACAGTGTGTGATCACCTGATAACCTTAAAAGCACTGGATACTTTTCTCAATCATTTCAGGGGTCTGAGAGAGTCGTCGCACTTTCCGTCCATAAAAAAAAAAAAAAAAAAAAAAAAAAAAAAAAAAACACAGACCCAGGAGTGAAATAAAGCCAGTTATATTTGCAACTACTTCGCCCATGACCGTGAAAATTGACTTAAATTTTAGGTAGTTTTCACACTTATCATATCATATCATATTCATTTCAGGGGTCTGAGAGAAGATAACTTAAATTGAATCTCCTTAATGTCAGTGAAACTGCGAGATACGGCCTCTATTCTCACATTTAAGGATCCTAAATACAGGACTGTCAATTGTATTTTGCTGCTGTGTGACATTCACGGTGTGCCTGGCACTTTTTTCTAGTCTACTCCTACTATTCTCAAACAGTAGTGTATGATGCTTGCAACTCCAAGAACATGGTTTTGAGTCGAATCGAATGCATGAACTGCTAATTAGTATGCCTAAACCTTGAATGCAGTATTTTGGTGGAAAGAAAAAAATAAACTGCCAGGCACCTGTCTCATCTATTTACATGTGTTGTGGAACCCTCATCTAAACATTACTGTAATATAATTTATATAGGAATATCTAATGTTTACCGTACTACATATGGTAAAGATCAGCTAATGCACCCTATTAAATTCAACAGTTTGCTAAAATAAAGCAATCCCAGTGCAGAACATTTGTTTGGGTCTGAAATTACAGTATAAAGACACTGGGCTCCAACCTTTTTGTTTATTTTTATTTATTTTTTTATAATTTTGAACACCTGTGGATACTTTCATTGGCAGTTTGAGTTAAAAGTGAATGGGCTAAATTTATTTCTCTTATGGGCCATCTTCCCCACAGCAGGCTAACGAGATTTTTTGATCAAACTTAGCATTAGTCAGTAGAGAGGAGCTTACAGGGTCATGGATACAGAGGGATAAATAGATTTGTAAACATTCAGCATTCAACAATGGGAAAATGTCATGCAGGCTCTGTGCTGAGACGTCAGTTACAAGGAAGCCATTTTTTTCTATTGTTTTCAATATTTGTATAATACATAATTATTATACATTAATTAATTTATAAAAACAACTATGATATTAAATTTATTAAATTTAATTAATTTCAAATTAAATATAAAAATTATTGCAATTATTAGTTATTTGTATATATTATATCATAATGTATTTATTTTATTTTATTAATGTTTTTTTTTTTTTTTTTTTTTTTTTTTTTTAATTGTTCTTGGATATTCTCAGACTCAATATGTCAAATTTCGCCAACTTCTAAACTGTCCCCAAAATGCATCTACATAAACCTAAACACACATACACAAATCTCTATGTAAATGCATCCAAGAACAAACACACTTACATTAACCACTGTGCAATCATGAAAATTTGACATTTCAAACAAATATGGTGTGCATGTTGGACATCTTCCCACACATGTTTGGACATGCTTATGGGAATGCTTGCTCCTAAGTATAAATGTTCAAATCCGTGGAATGTTAAAAATGCTCTAGTTTATATGCCTCCGGCAAATGACAAGGCTTATGTTATGTAGTCATTTCCCAATTAGACAAGAAAAAAAAGTGCTTACAAACTGCCTTCGAGTAAGTGGAAAGCAATAAAAAAAGGTTCTGTGCTTGATTCATACAAAGTATTTGGACTACTAAGGAGAAGTCATATTCAGCTGCATAATGCACGCCACTCAACATAAGTACCCCAAGACTCTTCAAGTTGCTTAGCACATGATGGCTTTCTTTAGTACTCTGAAACGCTTGCAGAGAGACCATACATACCCATGCACACTATCTAATTCTGATGCAGTGATGTTTGTTTAAAATCAGACTTTCAGGCACACTTAGGACTGGGCCAAAACTCTTGAAAATGATGCAGTCGCTTTCTGGGAAACAACGGCTGTGTCCAAAGGTGTTTACATACTGTAAAATACATGAACGCTTGAGCTGGAAAAATAAAATAGAAGAAGAAAAACATGAGAGTAAAACATGACGCACAGTGCTTTTTTTTTTTTTTTTGTTATTCCTGATACATCCATGGATGCAAAATCACACCAAAGAAAAAATCCCACTGCCCACAGTGAATACTGTAACTAAACCATCTCTCTTATTATTATTATTATTATTATTATTATTTATTTTTTTATTTAGCAAACTAACATAACCTCAAATTAAAGGGAATTTTCAAGCACAGATGGCATATAATCCTGAGAATTAATTAAACATTTCAGATAAGACTGTAATGATAACTTTTTAAGCCAACCCAGAAGTTCGCAACACCTAATATAATTTTTCCACAGCTTTTGGATTATTCCATAAAATAATCTCTGTGACCAGCAAAAGTTTATGATTCTTACGAACACTTAAACTTAAACTTAAAATCCTAAATACAATCAGCAAAAGTAAAAAGCTAAACTTGGTTACCGAGTTGACTAGAAGGGGCCCAGAACCAATCAACCCAACCATAAAAACTGACTACGCCACCTTGGGAATTATCCCCTAAGGCTACACACAGGTTTGCCAAGGCAGTTGCAAAAAATGGGAGGCACAGGCTTTTATACAAATTACAAAAAAATATATTTTGATTTTAGAGAAGGGAGTCATAAAAACCCAGCATTCGACCTCATATCTGAGTACACACACTCTCACCAACAACCCACAGGGCTGCAGTCTTAGACTGGGCCACAAAAGTAACTTCTTGGTCGTACCACACACGCACAACCACGTGCACTTAGCAAAGCACTGCAATCTGTGAGAAACACCACCACCGCAAAAGAGGTTAGCCACACACGCTCTCCGAGTAAACCTGTAACTCCTGAGCGAAACACACACACACACAGACACAAACACACAGGATTCAGAAGGAAAAAATAATAAATTTTGTAATAATGTTAGATTTTGCAACCAAACTGTATCAAAAAAGTCAAACTAGATAAATTAACAAAAATTCACATCAAAACAAATTAAATCAATGTTTTAAAAACAATAAACAGATATCTAAAGATAATAGTAAATTAAAATAAATTAACCACTTTGATAAACAAAATCCAAAATAAATAAAAAAATACACAAAATTAAACAAAATACTCTAAAAGGTGGCTCAATCACACAACCCTATATGAAATCCTCCACGCCTCAATGGACGAGGTAATACTCGAGGTGGTCTGATGAAAACAGGCACTCGCCGAACTCCATGTGGGAACAAAACAGCGGCACAGTCAAAAAAGCTGCATTCCAGCAAGTCGTTACGGGACTCTGGATGTAGTAAAAGCGTTCAAACACTCCGTTTAAAAGGAATGAACATCGAGTCCACGCTCACGTACACCTACACAAAGCACCAGACTATAATGTCATTCACTTTGCCAAATGCCGAAAAACTACAATCAAACCACAATCACAGCCAATATACATACCAAAGAGAGAGAAGTGCATGCAAAGGCAGCGAAAAGCACCAACATAAAGAAAAGAAGCGCTGGCAACAAAATCCCATCAGGGTCCCATCGGGTCAGGCCACACAAGGGGTTTGGGGAATTGCAGGCAGTTGAAAAATAGAGCTGAAACACTTCACAGCAGACACCAAACAACTGAGCCAGGAGGAAAGGCAGCATCCCAAAGGGGAGTCGCATACCTGAGCTACCGGTGTGAGATGCTTATTTATGTGCATAGCATGGTGCTAATTACTGACGTCACAACCATAACGCATGACACAATCTTCCCCCCAGTTTAAAATCTTCCCCTTTCATCGATTACTGCCCCCAGCACCCAATGCTCCCCTGGGACAAGCCTTAAAAGATCTGCATCAATGTCCTCATCTTCCTCCTGTAACACTTGCTATTAGCAACTGGTTGTGCCTCTTTAGCTACCTGACACCATTCACAATCTTTACACCACCAGGACTACATTGGAACTCATACCGGGCCAATAAAACAGCTGTCTTAGCAATTCTGTGGTGCATTCAATTCCTTGATGCCTGTGTTCCTGATGCACCATTGTTAAAACTCATTACACATGGCTTGTGGAAGTAGTATCTGAAAAACTTCCTCCCCCCTCATCTGAACAAAGAACCTGATGGTAAATCACCCCATCTTGCTCATCCAACCTGTCCCAATCTCCCAATGTCGAAGCTGAACTAAGGCAGGCTTTGAGAGATGTTGCCATTTTTCACCATTTGGAAAGGTCTGCCTCTCCCAGAACCTCCCCGAAAACAACATCAGCCCTCTGCAAGGTCCCAACGTCCCCCACCAAGCGATTTGGCAAAGATACAATAGTGGCCTGTTTGGCTTCCGTAGCCAAATATTTCTGGACCTCAACTGGGACAATAATTCTCAACAAATCATAATGTTGCCTATCTACCTTTGACGGGTCCTGTCTGGCCAAAGTGTCTGCATTGTTACTCATTCCAGACCTATATATTACCGGCCAGTTGTGCCGCCCAGCGCTGTTTTGTCGCACCAAGCTTAGCAGAAGCAAGATGGCTAAGGGGATTATTGTCAGTATACACCACACACTTCTGCCCCAACACATATTCCCTAATTTTCTCAGGCATGGCCCACTTGAGCGCCAAGTGTTTGTCATGTTTCGCTCAGTGGGCCGAAGACTGCGACTGAGTTATGGGTCTTTCCCTGCCCTCTTGCTTCTGGGATAAAACAGTGCCTAATCCTGAGTGACTAGCGTCAACTTCCAGGATAAAAGGTAGAGAAAAGTCAGAATATGCAAGAACTGGAGAGGACGTGAGCTTGCTCTTCAGTCCATCAAAAATCTGCTGGCACTCCCCAGTCCATGCCACAGTAGGCTACAAACATACTACACCACTGTCGCATAACTTCAGTGTCACAACTAAGATTCTGACACGTCGTTCAGTCTTTAAACACTTGGCCTTAAAGTTTGAGAAAAGGGGTGTGAAAGAGTTTGGAAGAGGAAAGCAATTCGTGAGTAGATTAATTTAACAGTTCAATGTCACTCCATTTAACCTTTGCAGTCTCATTTAGCCACGTGTTAGCAACTGCCTTTATCAAATAAAAGCTTTGAAAAAAAAAAAAAACACAAAAGAGGTATTACTGATGTGAATAAAACTTGAAAATATCTTGAGCTTGTGTTAAAAAGACTTTATTTCAGGTTGACTCTCGTACAGGCATCTGTGTCACGAGTAGATGGAATCAATGCGGCGTTCTGACAATCACCTGTTACGATTGCACCGTTTCTTCAATGCCATTTATTGAGGCTTCACTTAGCAGATGTTCTTGCAGGCTCCAGCCTGTTATTATTACTGAAGTGATGGCAACAACCAGCAAAATATTACTATTTCCCTTCTCTGGTGTCCCTGCTCAGTTTACATTTGTACCATGATTAATGTGGACAGAGCTGTTCTGGATGGATCAAAGTTAATATATCATTCCACTTTGAAAACGAAAAGTTAGTGGACACTGAAATGGAAATATTGTAGGTGTACCAGAAATATTGAATGTGAAATGATGATTAAAAAGCCATACGTGCCTCTTATACATCCTGTCTGCCGCATGACAGGAAAACACGGACCCTGGGGCTGCGAATATGTGAGGAGAGGATGAGATAACCATCCTTAAGTCAGACATGAAGTGAGGCTGACACTGATCACGGCTATATTTAGCAACACAGACGAGTATTTGTAAGTTTGTGGGGTGGGGCGCAGATGATCTGTTTTGGGAGTGTGCAAGTAATCTCGGTGACTCAGTAAAATCCGCCCCAAAACTGTCTGAATTCGAGTTATGCCCACTTAAGGAGAAATAAATATCCATCTTCATTGCTCCATAACGTGTTGTCTTTTGTTTTGTAATCAATCTATTGAGACTGGTGTTATGAAAAGTCATCCGAATATTAAATGTCACAATATGGAAAGAGCACAGTGACAGAGCTCATAAAAATTTCCGCCAGAGACGAAACAGTTGGAGTCATGTTCGCAAATGTAAACAAAAATTTAGTCTGAAATACTAAAAAAAGACGCTATAATGCGCTGGTGTGTTGCACTGCGTGATAGGTCTTGCTTCAGCCCTTTTTTGTGATTCAACTTCTCACTGTATAAATATTGCTATAAAGACACATCAGATTTTAAGCCCATAATAACCTTTAAGGATTTAAGAATACACTCTTGTGCATTCTCAAAATGCCACAAATGACATCTCAATTGTTTCCCCTTGTCAGCAATGAGATAGAGAAGAGTTTACTTTAGGAATCTCAAATGTCTTGTTGTCTTTTGAAGAAAATCTCTTTTGAAATTCTAAAGAAGTCGGAAATTTATACACAAACTGTAACACTTTAGACTGGGGAACACATGCATATTACTAGCATATTGACTGTTTATTTGTAAGGGCATATTAATGCATGACCATTTTCTACATCCCTTAACCCTAACTACCCAACCACTTTCCTATAATTTGCTTCTTATAGATAGTAAGTAGTTTATTAAAGGAAAACTTGATAGTAAGTGAACATGCATTCCCTAATTTGAAGTGTTAGCATGCAAGTTTTTTGCATCAAATGCTTCTGAGAATAAATTAATGAATGAATGATGTCGACTATGTTAAGTTTGCGAGGATTATATTCATATTTTATGCCAACAATTGTCTCATTTGTATCTAATTTTATTTCCTCTGAAAACAAAGTTAATTTATAACAAGAAGCATAGGAAAAGTAGTATTAAACGTGCACGTGTATAGAAATATATTATGATATATTATGACTTTGTCTCTTAATGCATTTTAAAGTACATTTTATCCCTCTCTACCTCTTCAGTCACTTTTGACTGAAGTGTTTTTTTTTTTACATTTTGAGAGACCACACTTGGTGACTTCGGTTGCATTAGCTATGTGAACCGATAAAGAAAAAAAAAAAAAAAAACAAACATGGACAAAATTCTGATAAATTAGAGCATTGAATAATTAAAAGTAACACTTGGCACCTTTGTGGTAAAAAATTACAGACATTGGAAATTAATGGGAATTACAAATATCATTAAATCTCATCAAACACACACACACACACACACAAATATATATATATATATATATATATATATATATATATATATATATATATATATATATATATATATATATATATATATATATTACTGAAAAATAAAAAACATTAGATTGTCATAAAAAAAAAAGAAAAAAAAAAAAAAAGCTTTGGATTCATTAATAAGGCTCCTGATTTGTAAAGAACTGTATATGTAAATAAATGTTTATACTCTGGGTTCCCAGCAAAGCATAAAGACTCTGAGACAACGCCACCTTGTGTTTAAACAGAACCCTATTCTAAAAACACGGGTCAATATCTAAACAAGCCTAAAGAAGACATCGGGATTATTAAAGAGGTATATGAAATCACATGAATTGCGTGAATAACAACTGCCCATGAGTCATCATGACAGGCAAACTCCAAACTGTCATACAGCGATGTGACTGGATACATCTGGATTCAGACTATTATTCATTAATGTCGTCATGGCAAGAAAACAAAACAATCATGCCAGTCTTTAAAACGATGGATCGCTCATGAGCGGCATGTCTTTACCTGCTCAAACCAGGTGCTAACACAGAGGGTTTTAATATAATTTTATATTCATACATAGGCCTGACTCTTTGACTAAATATCATCTCACTCTGGATCTAAAAATCATGAATTAACCAAAACTGTTGGAGAATTATCAGTGACTAGGTAATAAAACCGAAAAGTGAGAGACTTCCCTTATGAAACAAAAATATATTGTAGTATATTGGAAAATATCATGTAATAAATTAGGCATATATTCTTATATATATTTATTTTTTCCAATATATTGCAATATATTGAAAGTGGCAATCATTTGTATATTTTGCAGTATATTATATAATGTATGTATCAATAATATATTGTTAAATGTATTCAAATATATAATATATTAGAAAATAAAAAGGGAAAATAATATATTACAATATATGACAATATATTTTAAGAAATATATTGGTAAATATATATTTTCCTTTCCATATGGGTTGACTGGGAAACTACTTTAGCTCTAACAATAACTCATCATAACTGATCAAATGTATAATTCAACAGCCATAAAATGTGTTTTATATTTGCAAGATTTATTTTTTTATTTTTTTGGCAACTCTTCTGACTGAAGAGTCATTTGACATAAACGCTCACATCAGATGCCTGCTTGGAAGCCCATCTCTAGAAGATGTTTACTCTAGAAGTATTGGTGTTTACAATACTGCACCATTCCCAGGCAGAACAATGTGCCTCTTGTGAACAGAGATCCTTTAATAAATGCCACATTGAGAAAGAAAATCCTGGCCAAAGAAACTCAAAGTTATCCAATCTATAACTGATGCTACTTTACAGAGTATACAGAGGAAATCTTGGTTTTCATCTGTTTATCATACAGCTTCTTGAAAACTTCTTTCCATTGTGAAAAAGGGGTACACTTTAACAGTTTAAAAAAAGTTTTAAATAAAATAAAATTATTAAACTAAATATATATATATATATATATATATATATATATATATATGTGTGTGTGTGTGTGTGTGTGTATTATTGTATGCAATTAAAAATACAAAAATGCATATGCAATTAGTTAGTTAGTTTAAGAGAGTTTACCTCACTTAACTAGTGCAATTTTATGACCTGGTTTCACAGACAGAGGTTAGACTATGTAATTTTTCTAAACACGACTTTACCTTATGGCATGATTCCCGACATGTTCGTACGCTAAGTATACCTTCTGTAAGTCACACTTTTGTAAGGTTGGTCTGGACCATTCGTAAGCTCTCTCTTAAGGCTGGTTCACACGGCAGGATAATTAGACCGATTTTAGCCCCGATTCACCCCTTCCGACAATTTTAGGATGCTCCGATTATCGTAAAATAATCTGATCAAATATTCCTGCCGTGTGTGGTGTGTTAAGACTGCTCTCCTCTGCTCGGAAGAATGTCGGGACCGCTCCGATCTCAAATCGGGGATATCCAACATGTTGGATTTATTTGGCCCGATTTCTTCTCGTTTGTGGTGTCCCCCGAGGACAAACAATCACGCAGCCTGTGGACTGTGGGTGTAGCCAATCAGAAAGCGAGGTGACGAGGCAGTGATAGTACCGGGAAACAAAATCAAAACAGCCGGCGTATATAATATAACAAATACAAATAAAGTCGATGGGCATAACTACATCCACAACTGCAGTCCACCAGAGTACAAACGAATATATGAACGTTTATTTCAACGGTTATTAATCTGTGTAGTACGTAACAACATTTCTATGAGATAAAACAACAACTTATCTCCATATTATGATATAGCAAGTATAGTCCATGCTCGCGTTGTCTCCACCTCTTTGACCATCGCCTTTTCTTGTTTTTTCTTATGTTTTTTCCCGTTAAAAACAAAGCACAAACTATGACCACTGCATCCTCTTCGTCCGCCATGATTGTTTACTCTAAAGTCACGTTTGATCTCGAGGGATTTTGCGAGATTTCCAGTCTGACCTGGGAATGCTCGGGAGTCAAATCGGTTCGTGTGTGATGTGTTGATTTTGCCGTGTGGCTGCACACCACACACGGAACGACCAAAACTGTTAGATCCGTGATTTTTTATCGCTGTGTGTGGGGTCTCTCATATTTGGAAAATCGGCCGACAATTTTAAATTTGTCCCGTGTGAACCAGGCCTTAGTGTTGTTTGAGCTCAAGATGTTAGTTGCCGCCACTGTACAACGGTCTTTAGAAATCAGCACAGCGCAGTACATGTCAAACTATGGTATGACAACAATGATTTTATGGTATGGACATTTTAAGACTAATAATAAAATATATTCGCAATGGATACAGGCCTATTTATGAAGTTGACTTTATGTGGTATCAGAAATAATTTGGTGATAATGAGCCTAGGCTATTTCGTAATGTCAAAGCATTAAAATCTGTCAAATAATTAGCCACTAAATGGCTAAGATCTATAAATAGGTTGGTGGTGTCCAGTAAGCGACCAACTATGGCAGCGATCCAACGTGTCTTTGTATTGAATCAAAGACAGTGCCAACCGCGGAGCCGTTTAGTCCATGTACATTTTTTTTATTAGGCAAAACTTAAGACCTTTTGACATTTTGGCCTTACGTGGCTGTATAAAAAAAATAATTTGCCTCCCAAGACAACTCATTATGGAGCTGCTGGACCTTCTCAGACCTGCGCTTAGCAGGCTAACGCAGCGGAATTTTGCTTTAAGCCCTGAAGTCCAGCTTCTTGCAGCGCTAAGGTTTTTTTTTTTTTTGCTACAGGGAGCTTCATCAAGTTCGTGGGAGAGGGCTACAGTCTAAGCTAGGTGCCATTTTATAAGTTGTGTCCCGACCATCTGTATCTAACTCTCTCTCTCTCTGTTCATTGTAGATAGGTTGCTTTTTATTGAAAATATTAACCAATGGCAATCAATACCCTATTAAACAGAAGTAACTGCAGCTGCTTGCCAATCAATTCTGATTGTAAAGTACCTTACCATTAATATAAAAGTGTATTAAATCATTTTAAGTCGTTAAACCCATGTCAAGAAGCGGCATAAGTGGCACAATGGGATAAAGAGGGTGGATGATTAGCGAGGGACATATTACTACTTACTTTAATTTATAGTCTATATTCTACTGATAATTTAACCTATGTTAAAATAAATGTTACTGTAATAATTTGAGGATTTTTTCATTTGCATAGAACGTGTTGTCTTTCTTAACGCTGTAATGCACATTTGCTTGAAGTGGAAAATCGATTCCTGAGCCACCGATGCCAACTTATACAGCACCATTACTTGGGACAGCGGCTTTTTAAGAGGCAACGTGTTAAGAAGCTTTCTAAGGGATACTTCCGGGGAGCACACTTAGGAACATAAACATCTTCATCCAACCAATACGCTCGTATAGGTCGTTTGTCCAAATCCCTGAAATACGACTCATAAGAGCGTATCCTACAATTGTGCCCCATCCGCAAAAAATCTTTTCATATTAATGTTTTGTACTCTTTTATTTGCCCTCTGGTTTGTGTTTCGTGTAGCTCAGTTGGTAGATTATTGTGTTATACCTTGATATGTAATCATGCTATCATGGGTTTGATCCCAGGGAACAGATGTGCACGAAAATGTATATACTCAATAAATCATAATTTAGCATGATTTCTGTGAGGGTTAGGTTTAGGGGTGGCGTTAGGTGTGGTCATTCGGACGAATAAGCAATCTAATAAAATATGTAGGAAATACTGTGATCGGTTTTCATTTCATGATGACAGACGCAACGCGATACTGTCACTATTTTTACGCCCGCTAGAGGGCGCTTAACTTTAAAACGTAAATATAGGTCGTAATAAGGTGCTTGCACAAACTACCTATATGGTCGTTTTTTGTTGGAGGACAGGCTCTAAGATATATCTTTCGAGGACTTTTTAGCGCGCTAAGAGTGAGCATTATCGGGGAACCGGGCCCAGAGTTACATTTTAGTCTGGGATTAGGCTTAAACCTAGTCTGTCAAAGGGGAGGTTAATGTAATGTTATAATCACTAACATTGCCTTTGAAATATGTCTTCATGTTAATTGTAAGTTTACTGCAATTTAATGAAACTCTATTATAGTATGTATATATATTAAATCAATTTGCTGAACTAGTGCTTTTTTAAAGTACTTAAATATGACATATGTATGTATTTTCATAATTACACCTATAATCTTAAAACATTTAAAAATAGGGCACAATGTACTTTACTCATATGAAGGAATTTTACCTGTATTTTGAATTTTCCACTGATTTGAATTATTTTGGGTTGATGTACAATTTATTTCCACTATATTTTTATTTATGTATATGACATTATACAGTATATATTAGACTTTTACATTAACCCAAAATAATAAATAGTACTGACAAATATTTATGGCGACTAAAATGCACTTTAATGTCATTAAAACTCATGTGTCATGTATTTTTAACTACACATTCATAATGATGCAGATGCAATTAAGCACGTTCAAATATACTAACTTTATTTGTCAAATTAACGTACTATCAAATAACACAATTGAAAATCATAATCTTCAAATTATAATCAAGTAGTTTGCATGTGCTTAAGTATGTTAGTCAACACACATAAGTACTTCATAAGTGTCGTTTTATTTCAGTATAATTATATTGTCTGCAATTGCATTTTTTTTAAATACTTTTAACCTTTAAAGTACTCTAAAAGAGCATAATTAAGTGCACTTCTTATTTACAAGGTTTAAAACTGTACAAGTAAAAAATGAAATCACTCGCATTCCTCTTCAATATCCATTAAGTTGCAACCCCAAAAAGGTACTTGAAATTAATATAACTGGGAAATCGAAATTGACTCTAAATTGACTTTTAGCCGATCAACAGATGTGGACATATAATAACAAAATAATGATGATGTTTACTAGTGTATTCATTGAGGCGACCCACTTCACCATTAACATGTAAACCAACAGGATGCGAGGGATGGCGTTACTATTATCGTGCTCCTCTAGATTATTTTAAGTGTCCAGTGATGCATGTTAGCCACATGATATGGGCAAGATGGTTATTATTATTTTTATTTTATTTATTTTTAACCCCTTTATTTGTTTTGATCTATACCCTAGGTCTTTAAATGTCTAGACTTCCCAGAGAGAGAGAGCCAATAGCTCTGATGAGGGTCGACTTCTGAGAAAGTCAAAGAAACTTTAGACTTCAGGCTCTGGTCACACTGAATGACTTCCTAAATCTCGCTAATCCCAAACTATCAAAGTAAACAAATGGAGCTAATTTCTGATGATGAAAAGAGTCGCAACGTGTCGTGAAATGTGAGGCGGACTTTGCTATTATTATTGTTAAAAAATGTTTCCTAACTGCTAGAGACAACATTTGAATGCAATTTGCTGTTTCGAGAGACTAACTATTAGTGGTAACATCATCAACAACACATGCCCTGCTGCAGACCACTACCCAAGTAAACATATTTCATTAACCAGATGTCAGATGGATATTATTAATTTGCGATCTTTTGGTATTGTGTTGTGATGTTCAAAGCCAGTCTTTCCATGGTGTAAGCTGTTGAATGATCCACAATTTAAACAAGACTTAAAAAGGGATGTGGCCAAATCACACAGAGGATTGGATTCAGTTTGTTTTCATTGTGTTAGTCTTTTCAGTGAGTACATCCTTCTGGGACAAAAGTTGTGTGCATTTAATTACCTCATAAAAAAGAGATCGATCTTTCTGAAGCTGCACATGGATATAAACATTTGTTGTATGTGACTGGATACACCTATAATTCACAAAGGTTATGCTGTCAAGCAACACACCCTCGGTTTCCAGTACATGCGTGAGTTTTGAGGACCGATTTGTCAAGGAACAGCAATTCTTGTCCTTGCGTACCACCACTATGCATACTTTATTTTATTCTCCATGAGGAAAACAGCTTTAAAATCGTACTAAGTGATGTTTTTCGAAAATCAAAAAAAAAAAAAAAAAAAAAAAAAAGCAGTGTGAGAGGAAGTTTTAGGGATAGGTTTCATTTAAGAAAATAGCAAATACAGTTTGTACAGTATAAAAAATATTATGCCTATGGAATAACATGTAAACCCAATGCATGTGTGTGTGCTGCTTGTCTATTCGTTTTAAATTGATAGTTGTATTTCTCTTATGTAGTGATTGTGATAAATGTTGGGAAACTTGAAACTGAAATGGGACATTTAAGGGATACTTTCTTATCTTAACAATATAAATAATATTATATGTAGGTCTCTAACCCTAACCCAATACTGCAAAATCCAATACCACTTTTAGGATTATAAATCTCAACAATCATAGCATATAATATTACAGTCAACTATGAACACTTGCTTTTATAGTCCTTGTGAGTAATTTGATTGAACTTGGTCAGATTTGAGTCCAAATGCACAGCATGCAGGGTGACCAGCACTATGTATTGCGGTTGTATTCATTAATGTAAGTCTATTTTGCTTTGAATTTGCATACAATTGAGTTGCCAAAAAAATCAGTTGATGATAATGTATAAAATGACCATAAAATCTTCCAAATTTCAGAAATTATATGCAACAATGTATCACCATAATCAAACTTAATTATAATGCAACAAAAATAAAAGCATATAATTCACAAAGTGCATATATTATTATTATTATTGTTGTTGTTGTTGTTGTTGTTGTTGATGATGATGTTTTTATTCTGATCAGCCAATCATGGCATTGTGCAATGAAATATTTTTTTTGTAAAATGACTCCTATACTGCCTCATGCAGCTGATTTCCAGCTTGGCGGTGCTAGTTTCATGACTCTTGAATCATTCTGAATAAATCTGCACTCTCTTTCTTCACACTTCCAAGTTGAGTTCCAATCAATATTTCATGTCCATTTAGTTTATTTATTTGGTAGGTAGTCAGGGTGGTGTACAATCAGCTGGTCATTACCGTAAAATTAAAAACCCTTCAGGGTGTATTTTTCAACACGTAACCCTGATAGTTTCAAACATCATTCTGTTAAATTTAGGATAACATTACATATCACTCCCATTGAATAATTGAGCACAACAGTGACCACTCACTTTATCAGTGGTCTGGGTTCATGTATTTTCCCCTTTCATTTCTCCATAGGCATTTTACAATTTTTTCAATAAAGAGTCAGGAAGCAAAACAACCAGCTGTGTGTTTAATCACAAGTTTGCAAAGCATTTCAATCAAAACATTTCAACATTTGAAGCAAAAAATAAATAAAATTACCTAATGTGAACTGTCTTAAAAATATGTATACATAATCATTTAAAAATCATTTTCTTTATAAGGAAAAGCAAAGCTTTTAATTTAAAGTCCTCTGCTCTAAATAGTAGGACGCTGCAAGTTGTGCTTTTAGAGGCTTGTGCTTTTCAAAGGCATCTAAAATAGCAATTTAACTTCCCTCTCCTACCACAAAACACAACTCCCAGCGTCATCTTATAATTACTAATGATTTAAGAGAAAATGCATAGTTTGTTCTTTCCAGGCCTCCATGAAACAAATAATTCTCCATGGTTTAGAGATCTTGCTACCTGCCATGTCCCACAGTGTGAAGCCATAAACCATACCCACTATAAAGAGTTTAGACTCATACACAAACACGTTCAAGCATTAATACCCAAGTTGGCAGCCTAAATTCTTGCATTTACTTTCACATAGCACTTGACATTACAAAGTGACCCTTCGTCCTTCAGTTGAACCCATTTTATACGTTATTTGTTGAATTAAAGGGGCAATTCTTCCTCTGTGTTTCTTAGAAATGTCTAAGCAGGCTTCTTCCAAAGCCTCTCTGAGTTAGCAAATCACCATATGAGGCTTGCGAGAGACAAGCGAGATTTCATGAACTGTTGTGTGTTAATATAAGGTTGAGATTTTGAAGTGACACGACAAAGAGTTGTGGGCCGTGAAATCAAACGTGGAGCGCAAATGTTTGAATGTTAAAATAGTCGATGAGACCTAAACCTAATTGAACATGTTTATGTTTTCAGTTTCTCATAAACTTTGCCACTTTTCAGTTTACCTTTTAGAGGCGTTTGCTCTGCAAGTCCAACTCGTTTCCTCAATTGGGTTCTTTCAAGGAGTTTCAATGGACTTTTAACAACAACAACAATTGTAACACTTTTGTTTTTCTCACTATTAGCTAGTTGTTGATTAGCATGCATACTAGCATGCTGACTGTTTATTAGTAGTTATAAAACACATATAAATGCCTTATTCTGCATGAACATATTTTAGATCCCTTAGCACTACTCCATACCTAAACTAAACAACGACCTTACCAACTATTTAAAAGTTTCAATTCATGGTAAATAAGCAGCCAGGTTAACTATGGCTTTATGGAATGACTAGGAGGTAAAATACTGCACAAAACAAATAAAAAATACAAATTAAGAATTTGCTATAAGCATTATGCAGAAAGATTTGCAGAAAGCATTATGAGATTCTTCATATTAGTAAAAAAAAAAAAAAAAAGAAAGCTACTATTATAAATGCCCTCTGCACAATGGACCAGAGGAAGGATGGATGACTAGCAATTTCTCTGTATCTTGTTTTTCCCACAAACCCCATAGCACAGGATATGTAAAAGTGGACATAGATGCAAGTTCCTGGAATCACTAGCCAGAGTAAAACTGGATCTGACAGGTGGAAAAACCAGAGGAAGGTTTGCAAACTCACAGACACCTACAGATACATACAGACCACACAAACACATACACAAGAGAGATGAGGGGAGTGAGAGAGCTACAAGCTATTCCAACTGAAAACTTTATAAGATGAGTGTTTTATCAAAGATGAAAGCCTATGGGTTGTGACGCACATGAGGAAAAAACTGCCAAGAGCAATTGGATGGAACTGAACAATGAAATCTAGTTACACCTGTTCCCGGGTGAGGATATCTACGAATAACAGCAAAGAAACACTCTCATCCTGTGACGCATTCCCCTGGTAATAAAGAATTCCGCTTTTTTTTTTTTTTTTGACACTTATAAACAATTTGATGCTAATTATTATATGAAACATCACATACAAAGGTGAAATAAATAGTCTTTACATTATGCTATTTTCATGTACGCCTCTTCATTCTGCTCTTAAATGACTCTTGATGTACTGTACACCTTTTTTTATTTTTGGGGGACACAACCCTAGAAATGTTGCAAGCACCATATTTTTTGATGAATGGTGAACATGGCAGGCATGCTCTCTCTCAGGTCCTATATGGTCAGGGAGTAAATGCAGGTGCTGATATTTTGACTGTCTCCCTGTCTCTGTTTTGAAGAATTTTGACCGAGATACGGAACATTGGGAAACTTTATGTCTGCAGTTGGGCAACACAGCTTTCCATGGAACACGTTTCACAAATCTTGAGTGACATGAGTTAGGGTCAGAAAAGGGGATTGTAGATTTTGTAATTTTCTTTTGGGTTTGATCACTGTTTGTGTGCAATAGTTTAAGAATGTATGAATAGCCTCAAAGCCTGTATAATACTTCTTTATATGTAAAAATACTTTTTGTGCATTCATCAGGTGCGGACCTTCTATGAAATACATTATTTAAAAAAAAATACATGATTTTACTTACAAATATGGGAAAGGAAGAGGCAAAGAGAAAAATAAAGTAGCTCTTTATTCGTTAATAATGACAAGAAAATCACAATCGGTGACGAAGTGTATGCATCAAAATAAACAAGAAGCTCTAAAATATCTGGCTTCTTGGAAGCTCTTCACACCTGCATTGCCGCTATATTCAGTTTGCCTTCCTGTTAGAGGTCAAAAGGGTATGAATCCTTCAGCTTTATGAGTCATATTCCCCCTAAGCCCACTAACATCGCCAGTGGAAAATGAAAAACAATCCTTGAAGTGCATGTTTTTTTTGGTCTTTCCTCATTTCTTTGTGCCACTCTACCATCAGCGAGATCAAGGAGTCCTTTTTATCACCCATTCACATTCACTCGTACATTTCACACTTTGTATAACCTTGCAGTATCACCTCCTCATCTTTGTTCTGTCAGGTTGTTTGGGCTTTGTGTACATGTGAGGATGCACCCATCTAGAAAGATCTTCTATGTGCATGCATGCGTATACGTGCCTCTCTGTGCATCCATGCCAGTATCAATGTACACTGGCCAATGAACCCGTTCGCCCTGCTCTATCTTGCTTGCACTATATTGGTTATGCTGACAGGAAGCGTAACTCATCCTATTATTCTCTATTGTATAGCCAGCGGTGTGGAAGCTCTACCATGACAGCCATTCTCCAGCTAATTAGCTAATTGGACAAGTCGCATAGGTCGGCCGTAATGATTTGAATCATTTCCATAGGGCTCCAACAAAGGCCACACACAGAACGTGCTTTGGCTATAAATTGTCTAGCAGAGCTGAGCTGTAAGGTTTGTGTGTGTGCGGTTTCCTTATGCTAGATGCTGTGGACAGAGTGACAGATAAGTTGGCACGTAATGAGGTAGCCAAAGTGAGCGTGGCATTCCAACATATATGGATGTGGCCATGCCTAATTAATCCCTGTACCAAACAGTGACTTGGCGCCACTCAACCTTGACCAGAAAGGGCCATGAACCATTTATCATGGGGCCACTGATTGACTTCAATGGAAGTGCATGAGGCTCACAGTGTTTTGAATTCCTTTTAGACAGCCTCGGATTCAATTCTGGGCAAAGAGGAAGCCCTTGAATGTCATGCACTGACAGTCAGACCGTCCATTCCTTCATTAGGGATTTGCTCCTCAGCTACAAACAGAGTACATGATATCAGTACAAATGACTATTTTTCAACACTTATGGATGCTCACTGTAATAAAAACATGCTTTTTCGGCCACTCCTTTCCTCGACATGGACTTCGGCAACCTAGTGTCTTGTATTTAAGGTGGTGTTAACTTTCGGTGAGCCTGTAGCATACTTTGGCGAAAAGCAAATGTCAGAAAGAGCAAACAGTGGAATCTTTCTCACCTTTGTGCAGTGCATATCATTTTTGTAGATCCAACATAACTTCCAGTGGACTTACTGGGGTAATCCCATTGGAGCAACCTCCAGGGGTTAAGTGGTTTGCTCAAAGGTCCAGTGGTGATTGCTCTTGGCTTGCTTCTTGTGGGAAAATAACAACTTCTCAGTTACCAACCTTGAGTTTTAAACACTTGAGCCAAAAGAACACCATACTATACCCATTTAATGCTGTATTCTCAGAAAATGTAACAATTCCAAAAGTAATAAACCAGAAGTAAATCCCTTTCTAGTGCATAACCAAATTCAGTATATGAGGGGATGTATATCTGTTGTTTTAGACCAAGCTCGGCTTAACCTTTGCCAAGTGCCAAATTGACAAGTGGCCCATTTGAGGTGCACATTAATGGTCCATGCAGTGAAGAGGAGCCACGAGGTGGACTTTACCACACACTGGAAACCATGTCAATAAAGTGTTACTGCCTTGAAAGATGTAGGTATGAGTGATGTTTGAAATTCTACTCTGACTGAGACAACAAGGTGAGTTGTTGTTCAAAACTTTAGTCAAGATATCAAAATCAAATCTGAAAAAGCAACCTTGAGATATTAGTTTTAATTGAAAAACATTCTGGTGTATGTCAGTATTCTGAAAAATAAGTGCAAAAACCACTCGCTAATATATCATACTTTGACAATTGATTTTTTTCGCAGAAAAATATATTTTATTGCAGTAGCTGCTTGTGAGTTATGCCGCAACTATTTCATGAAAACAAAAAGGGCCAAATGTGTACCTTGAGGAAAAGCAACTACAAGGACAGTTTGTATCAAACACATCAGGAGTGCAAAACACAGAGATTCAGGAGATAGGTTCCATTCGTTACACCAGAAGTAATAAAACTGCTCATAGGAAGTGTCAGTGTCTTACAGAATCACTTAGGCCCCTGCTGCCATTTTCTCTGTTTCTGTGCTCAGGGGGTGTCTGGTATACTTCCCATCTGGTCTTCCCTCTCTGATTGGAAAAACACACACTCTCTTTGTGTTTTGCAGTTGTGTCAAAGGAAGCTCTAGTCATTAGCTCCAGTGGACTTTCGGGTATCAACTTTCAAACTTTCTTCTCTTACTTTATATGACCAGGTTGAAGACATAATCAGACTTATCATTTACCTCCTTCTCTGGGTGTGACCTTGAGGGTTCAACAATCATCTCACTGGCTTCATGACCTCTGGACCAAACCAGACAACGACTAGATCTTGACTCCTTTACTGTATCTTGGCACCCTAAAATCGTAGTGAACCCAGTAGACAAATATTTGAATGGCTGCTGTTCTTAGACACACTTAAGTGAGTGAGAATTGTCAGCATGTACGGCGGTGGGACCTGGGACCACTGACTATGATGTAACGAGGGGAGCGCTGCATTCTCTGGCCCAAGCTACAGGCCAAAGCAGCTGGACTGGGTGTTTAGACTGGAGCCTCTCCCCCTCCTCCAAGAACAATTTCCCACTCCAGTCCCACCCCTCATTTCCCATAGCTCCCAGTAAACAGAACACACCCATGGCAAGACTTCAGACACAGCGAACAGACAGTCGACCTTTCAGTCATGGCTCACACACACACACACACACACACACACACACACACACACACATATATATATATATATATATATATATATATATTGAGAGAACAGACAGTCATAGGTGCAGTGTGAGGTCTGATCAGACATGGATCGTGGCAGTAAAGGAGTAAGATCTTGGCCGCTAGTCAATGTATCATTCTCTAAAGCTACAGTACTTTTAAACTAATGTAAGCATGGGATATCTTCTCCATTAGTAGAGACAGTAGGGAATTTACAACGTTTACAGAACACGCTGAAAGAATTTTTATGAAGACACTTTCAGAGACAATCTTTGGGAGATGGTGAGAGATGAGAAAGGTGTAGGATTTGCTCAATAGCCCTTTTCCTTACACCACATGAAAGACTTCAACGCTTCCCATTGTCCCATCCAATATATCCCTAAATCTGAACAATTGTGCAGCATTTCCAGGGAAGCATGCTGGAACCTACCACGTGATAAAGTCCTACTTTGAAGTCGACTGTACAACTGATGAACTAAGCCACACGCTCCTTCTAAGAGAAACATCACACATTGATTAAGACACATCAGTCATGGAGACCACCCAGCTGAAGCAGCCGTCAACTAAATGAAAGATGACACACACAGGTAATAGGACATGTGTGGACTAAGTTAAGTGTCTCATCCAGGGGCCCACGTCATGATGGATAGAAGAAAGTCTAAGGAAGAGTGCAGAACATGACGGACAATGTTTGGGGCTGTGGCTTTGAACTCCCTAAAACAATCTATCATTCCCGCCCAACCCCAGAGCCCAAAGCTGAACTCCCAGCTTCCTGGAGGTGCAGCCCAAAATGTACAAACATTTTTGGATAAAGAGACGTAAAGATCTGTTTTAAAAAAAAAAGAAATAACGTTGAAAAAATTATAAAATCAAAGGATATGTTTAACTACAAATAAATAATAAAATACTACAACAACAATAATAATAATAATAATAATAATAATAATAATAATAATAATAATAATAATAATAATAATAATAAAAAACACGTAATAGGTTTGTGTATCCTCTGGGAAATCAAAACAATGACCTTGGCACTTTCATGGGTTGAGCTGACTAATTTGAATATAATAGAAGGTGTATTGTATATACTGCTAGCAAAATTATATTGAAATGGGAATGTTCACACCTAAAAGAGACAGGAAATGTTTCCTGGCTTGAATTTGCTTCCTACATCTTTAGTTACATATCAGAAAAGGTCTTGGAGGTGTTGGCAAGGAAGGGTTAAGCATTGCTAAAGTTTGTCTGCAAGATGAATTCCTGTTTCGAGGACACAGGGCCATTTAGCAATCAGAGCCCAAGGGAACACCTGTGTACAATTCCATTCTGAAATAACAGTGATTCCGTCATATCCACTTTCTCCATGTGTGACAACACTGTGGCATTGGTGATAAATTACAGCTGGAAAAATGTACAAGGAGTCTGTTTTTCTTCAACTCTTTTATGTATATGCAAGACTTGTGACCAGATGTTCATGCCAGGGTCTTACTGAGGATTTGTGTGTAGTGGGGTTTTTGGCGTATGTTTGGTATGTCGTGTGTTATGGTTTTGACACAGGGGAAAAGCAAAGCAGTACAATTTTCTGAGTAATAAACATGGGAAAGGCAGTGAACTAAAGTGTGAATTATAATATTTACCATAAACGTGATTTCACTGTGATCTTTCAAATTGCAATGTAAGCCAGCTGGAGTTGGCTAAACATGGGGAGTTTAATGTACTTGTCCTTGGGAGACTGAACTACACTATGTAGAAAGCCACACGAGACTTACAATATGACATATTGTAAGGTTTCATATACTGAGACCAATACTGACTTGCTAATAGAAATGGGTTTAATTTGATTAGAACCAATGTCAACACTCTCATGGTTCTTCTGTTGGAGAGAAGTGTGCAAGGAAAAAGTCCAAAACAAAAGTTGAATTATGAAGTTTTCTGAGAGCATTAATAGCACTCCAAGCAGTGTCTTCAAACACTATTGTTGTTTTAGGTTGTTCTCAGATCAGCTTTAATGAGTGCTGGGTAGATTACAATTTGTAGTCTGTTACCTGAATAAAAACTACGTAATGAAAATTGCAGTCTTAAATGTAATTGTATTACCCATTTCAGGTAATGTATTCTGACTACTTTTGGATTACTTTTAGATTACTATTATTTATTTATTTTAAATGGGACAATTATTTAAAAAGAAAAAAAAAGAAATAAAGAGAAATAAAATGTTAAATTTGTTGTCAACATTACTGAAGAGTTTCCCAAACTGGGGTAAAGTAATAATATGATGAAAAGCTAAAAATGTATAGTAAAAATGTACAGTTAAAATGAATCAATTATTTAAAAAAATAAAAACACATTAATACACTTGAACACTCAAATATGAAATATTTTATTTACCTACATATCAATATGACAAAATTAACTGACATCTGAGAACATCCAAAATGATTAATTCATTTTATTAGTTATTAAAATGGACTTGTAAAATGTAAATGCAATATAATGTATTAAAAATACAATATAAACCAAATACAAGTATATATTTTTGGAATCTGATTAGTAATCCAGATTACATGTAATCATTTACTACCCAGCTCTGACTACAAGCTATTAATAAAAGTGTAGCTATGCAGTGCTGCAGTCATGATGTTTTTTTGGAAGCCAAACATCCATCATCACCACAGCACTGCATAGTGGTTTTTATCACCCTGGTTCTCTCAATAAAACCCCATCTTGATTTGTCCATTAGTTTTTAGTTTAATGCAGAAATTAAGATCTGTGACCAGTGAAAGTTTCTGATTCATAGACGATTTGTTCATCATGATAATCATCTTGAACACAACTTTCATGAATTTTAAGGCCTAAATACAAGCAGTAGACGTAAAAAGATAAATTTAGGCCTTATATGAAGTACACCACAATCACATGACTTCAGTGTCACCACAATTAAGCTGTCTTTATTTTCAAAACATTTTTCCCACAAAGTTTCAGTTAAAATATGTTTAAAAAAGGGATACATTCTAAATACAATGAGACTAGATGAGTTTATCTGTTTGATGTGATGATGTTTAATGTAACAACAACCTCTGTAATCCCATTTAAATACTTGTTAGCACTTTTTCAAGACAAGTAAAAGGATTGAAAAAAAAAAAATCACAAGGTATGGTTTAGCCACCGCAGCTCATTAAAGTGGTCATATTGTTTTTTATTTTATTTTTATTTATTTTTTATTCAACTTTAGGAAGTATGTAATATCGCTGTTTGAGCATTAAAAAGATCTGCAAAGTTAAAAAAGGTCAAAGTCAAATTCAAAATGAGATATTTTATTTACAAGAAATAAAACTTTTCAAAAACTACAACAAATGACTTGTTTGGACTATAACACATATTACAAATACCGATGATTGGGACGAGACCTGGCTGAGCTGCACTGGGGAAGGCACTGGGAGCTATCACTATGTCAGAGATATGCTAGCTTTCCAAAGGCAGACAAACTTAGAGTGGTTACAATCATCCAGGTTTAAATAGTGCTCAAATTTGTTTGATTTTGATGCAATATTTACACTGAAGCTTACAGGCAGCTATGGTAAGGGGCATGGAATTTCCTGACCAGGCACCAAGTGCTGCCAATCACAACACACACTGGCCAAGCTTACCAATCACAGCATATTTCATATCTCAGAAGGCGGGCCTTCATTTGATACAGGAGCTATTCAAGCTGTTCATGCCAGACTGGGGAGAGAGGTGTTTTAATAATGTAAATATGTGAAAAATAATGTGTATTTATATCTGTTCTAGTATACCCCCAAAACAAAATCAAGACTTTGTAAAAGAGCATAATAGGAAACCTTTCAACTGTTTTCTGGGCTTTCCTTTCCTTTCCTTTATATGTATATATATATGTATGTATGTATGTATGTATGTATATATATATATATATATATATATATATATATATATATATATATATATATATATATATATATATATATATATATATATATATATATATATATATTTCACATCACCAAGACACGCAGTCCCCTGGGGTACAAGAGAGGTCAGAAGTCGAGCTGTTTTGTTTGCCAAACCAAGCGATGACCCCATAACCAGGCAAGCAGGAAAAAGTCTCACCGCAGAGGCTCAGGGGACGGTGGACCTTTTTATTGGAGGGGAAGTTTGTGGTTTTTGTCTGAGTTCAGAATGACCAGTGCAAGGGAGGACATGAATATGCACTCTAAGACAGCATGCAAAAACCAGCGCAAAACAACATGCTTGTTTCATTAGATGATGACAGGAAAAGCCACAATAAGGATGCAATGATTTTGAAAGAAAATGAAAAATACATGATTTAACTGGCAAGCCATGAAGGCAAAATTATTTCCTGCAATGCATCTCTGGCAGGCCAGAGTTTTAAAGTACACTAAACTAAATGCAAGAAGATCGTTGGAGTGCTTGGAAACAGCAAGTATTGTGGAAATGGTCACAGTGGATGAAGCATGCTGATTTTTGAAGCATGTGTGTTTTTAAAAACCAAATTGGGGTTGTTTAGGTTCATTTACAAACTTTTCATCAACAAGGGAGGTCATCCTGAAGAAGAGAAACAATTTAACTGCACTTGAACCTGTCAGAGGTTACATGATTATAAGAGCGGCCAAAGGTTCTCTGATTAACTCAAGTGGAAACAATATGAAGATTGACATAATCTGACTATCTGAAGTGGAAACGTAATCAAGAGTGACATAATCTTGTTGGAGTAAATTCACTCAGCTGACTCACAATGGTCAAATGTCACAACCGCTTAATAAGACATGCAAAGAGTTTAACTGATTTTAAGCACCTGGAATCTCTAAAGTTACATGATGACATGAGAAAAGGTCTTTGCTCAGTTGATCACACCCACTTGATATCTGAATCGACTCTAATGGACCGTATCTAACAAGTGAATCACTCCAGCTGCTTCTCATGATCTTTCAAGAAAGCAGTATCCAAGGTTCAAAAGGAACACCTGTCAAACAGAAAATGCAAGTGAAAATTGGCTTTGCTGAGTAAATAAAACTGCCAAAACACTGAGAACCACAACATGATTAAAACGAGCCAAACTGTCAAAATTAGCCAGACTATTTGCTGATGAAAGAAACATGCAATTCAGAAATAAACACAGGCTACAAACACGAAATTATTAAATTAACAATAAGAACCACACAGACAGATGATGTACACACACACACACACACACACACACACACACTTACTGGCCACTTTATTAGGTACGCCCTGCTATTAACCCCTTTTGCCTTCAGAAACTGCCTTTATTCTTTGTGGCATAAATTCAACAAAGTGTTGGAAACATTCTTCAGAGATTTTGATCAATATTGACATGATAGCCTCACGCAGTTGCTGCTGATTTGTCGGCTGCACATCCATGATGTGACTCTCCCATTCCACCACATCCCAAAGCTGCTCTATTGGATTGAGATCTGGTGACTGTGCAGGCCATTTGGGTAAAGTGAACTCATCGTCATGTTCAAGAAACCAGTCTGAGATGATTTGAGCTTTGTGACATGGTGCATTATACTGCTGGAAGTCGACATCAGAAGATGGGTACACTGTAGTCATAAAGGTATGGATATGGTTAGCAACAATACTCAGGTAGGCTGTGGCATTTAAACGATTGGTACATAGGGGCCCAATGTGTGATAAGAAAATATCCACCACTCCGTAACACCACCGTCACCAGCTTGAACCGTTTAGACGAGGCAGGAGTGATCCATGCTTTCATGTTCTTTCTGCCAAATTCTGACCCTAACATCTGAATGTCTCAGCAGAAATCGATACTCATCAGACCAGGCAATGTTGGGTTGCCAAGCAAATGAACAGGTGTAACTAACATATGGTAAATTGACTGCATTTATATAGTTTTTTCAACAGACCCATTGCCATCCAAAGCACTTTATAAGTTGCCTCACATTCACCCATTCACTCACTCATTAATACACCGACGACTGTGGCCATCGAACTTGTCGGGAGCAGATGGGGTTAGGTGTCTTGCTCAAGGACACCACGACACTTGGTCGGGTGGAGCCAGGGATTTAACCACCCACCTTCTGGTTTGTAGACAGCCTACATGAACCACTAATAAAATAATAAAGTGGCTGGTGAGTGTGTATGTGTGTGTGTGTGTGTGCGTGTGTGTGTGTACATAATGGAAGCCAGCGAGTAGGTGTTATGCAGGTAAAACCTCACTCCCCCGATATCAAGAGACACACTAGCGACTGATGCTAGTGTCTGCAGTCATTAAGCCTCCTTGTTAGAGTGTCTGCCTCCCATGCCGAGGACCTGGGGTTGAGGGTCTAGTCTGAACAAGGATGAAGTGTGGCAGTGAGGACCTGGGAGAGAGGGGTTACATTGGTTCCATGACCTGGACTGAAGATCAGAAGTTGCTGATCACCAGGGACCGAGTCGTGATTTGGGCCCAATCCCAGTTCTAAGGGGTAAGGGGAAGGGCCAGATAACCCTTCAAACAAAGATTATTCGGGACCACACTTCAAACGAAGGGGTATGAATTATAGAGAGCAGCGTGTGACCGCCACTGGATGCTGGCTGGGGCTCCCAGCGTACAGCAGGTAGCAGAGCGCGTCATGGTCGACTGCCTCCTATGTGCTCTTCCCCGCCCACTACGTCAGGCCACCAGCATGTGGAACCTGCCCAACATGGACGAACTTGTCGAGGCCATAGAGCTGGCGGAGGCCACCCAACACCGGGAGATAGGAGAGAGAGCGCCGCCCGTTTCCCCGAAGGGTGGTCCAGGAGTGGCGCATGCCGGAGGGCACCCAGCGTCCGGTGAGCAGGCCGGCGGTTCCCGGCCCACAGGATGAGCCCATGCCCAAGGAAGCTCCCCTTTCCCCACGATGACCTTGACTGGCAGGCTGTGCCGTGCACACCGAAAACGCGCCACGTGCTGAAGTGAGACTAAACGGCCAACCGTTCCTCCAGGAGGACTCCAGGAGGGTGGTCAGCCTAGTCAAGACCACCATATTAACTCCGCGGGCCTACACCAAGACCAAACTCCCCATAACCTGTGTGCGACACCAGAGAAGTGCCTGCGAAGTGCATCAGAGAAGTGCATCCAATGGCAGGCCACCTGGGAGCCCAAAACACGATACAGTGCCTCCGTGACCGATTCCACTGGCCGGGCCTCGAGGCTGAGGTCCATTGATTCTGCCAGGCCTGTCCAACGTGCCAACGAACGTCGCCTCGGACCCCTCCCCCCAGCCTGCTGATACCACTACCCATCATAGAGGTGCCCTTCGAGCAGATTGGGATGGTTTTGTTGGGGCCGCTGCCGAAGTCCGCCCGGGGGCCCGAACACATACTGGTCATCGTGGACTATGCCACCCGGTATCCTGAGCCCATCCCGCTCTGAAAAGCCATTATGAAGGCCATTGCCCAGGAGCTCTTCCTCCTCTTCAGCCAGGTCCTCGACTTCCACCGCCTGAACGAGGTCTCCGAGTTTGATTGTTATCCCATGCCCGCGTTGCCGAGCTGCTTGACCATTTGGGAAAGGCCCGGTTCATATCCACTCTCGACCTCACCAAGGGCTACTGGCAAGTCCCGTTGACGGAGCAGGCAAAACCCAAGATGGCCTACTCCACCCCAAGTTGCCTCTGGCCACAACAGGCCTACGTGGCGGCCTACCTCAACGACCATCGTGATCCACTTGGAGACCTGGGAGGACCATCTGGAGTGGCTGTGCTCATGGAACTACGCCGGGCTGGCTTGACCGCCATCCCCCGGAAGTCATCTGGCCCTTGCCAAAGCTAAGCATTTGGGGTATCAGGTGTATCAACTCCGACGCCGACAGACTCTCCCTCCTGTGGTCAGCTTTCACAGGTCTGCCAGGCTCCACTCTCCACCCTCCCCCATCTCCGCACTGCTCCAGAGGAATAGGATGACGCTTAGGGGGCCAAGAGAAAATATGGGTTTTAAGAAGGGTTTTAAAAACAAATAAAGAAGGGGTCTGTTTAACATGCAAAGGCAGATCCTTCAATAGTTTAGGGGCAGACACAGTAAAGGTACGGTAGCCTCTAAGCTTACACTCAGTTTTAAGCACAGTCAGGAGCAGCTGATCATCTGATCTGAGAGAGCAGACGGGTTTATAAGAGTGTAGAAGCTCAGAGAGGTATGGCGGGGCAAGACCATTTAGTGATTTAAAAGCAAATAACATAAATTTAAAATGGATCCTAAATTGAATAGGCAGCCAGTCTAATGAAGCTAAAATAGGGGAAATGTGCTCATGTTTGTGTGCCCGTTAAAAGACGTGGAGACGGGTGATGGAGGACCCACTAACCCCCACATATAGTGAATTACAATGAAGTCCGGCCGTGTAGTTACAAAGGCGTGGATTACAGTTTCAAAATGTTGTCTTGACAGAATTGGCTTTATTTTGGCCAGATGCCTCAAATGAAGAAAGCTTGATTTGACAACAACTTTGATCTGACTGTCAAATTTAAGCTTAGTGTCCTCTTTAACTCCTAGGTTTGTGATACTAGGTTTAATATAGGTTGCCAAGGACCCCAGATCTATACAGTAGGTGGGGTGCCAGTGGTGCCGCCAAAAACCATCACTTCTGTTTTTTATTATTAAAATGTAAAAAGTTCAGAGCCCTCCAGGCCTTTATGTTGTCGAGACAATCGAGTAGTTGTCCAACAGAGTTATCATTTTTCTTTTTAAGAGGTACATAAATCTGACTGTCATCTGCATAACAGTGGAATGAAATGCTGTACTTTCTAAGTCTGGAACCAAGTGGAAGCAAATACAGAGAAATACATGAGATACATTTGAATGATGCGTTTGTACATAAAGATCAGTGCAGACCAAGGCTGTAGACAGGACACCTTGTTATCTTTATTTTATAAATGAACAAAGTTTTGTTGTTATTATGTCTGTATTAAAAAAAAAAACAGTAGACCCTTTACAGATTCGATTGATTTATTGCTCTTATCTGTACAATCCAAACTGAAAGTGTAATTTTTTTCAGGGTTTTTTCAGAGTTATCAGGAGAAAATGTCTCCAGAGGGCAGTTCATCATTAAATTCAGTGATGTCATCTTTCAGCTCAGTTCAGTATAAATAGTATCTGTGGAATAATTTGCAATCAAGTAATCTATATCGCTTTAAATGAAATAAACAAATGCAAAATCCGATATTCACCAAGTTATTAGTGGTCATGTTTTCTCCTTTTTTTTCCAAACCGCAACGAACGTCTCCCTTTTTTGTAGAATGCGATGTATTCGCTCAACCAATCACAGCACACAATTCAAGACACTCTAGACACTCTGCACCTGGCTTCCTAGTTTTCCTAATTTGCTTTGAAATTTGTTATCAACAAACAAGGGCTGCACAGCAGGTATGTCTTTTATTAGGGGTAATACAAATCGCAAACAGTCCAGGCAGGGGTTGAAACCAGAGTAATAATCCAACAACATAAACAGACTAAAACACAAGAGCAAGAACAAGACTTCGAAATTGAAGTGATAACTATAAGGACTCCGTGACATATACTAAGACAGACAGGGTATAAATACACAGGGAAATGACAAACGCTAAAGGGGAATTGGCTGAGTGCAATAATTAGGTGGGGGGGCGGGGGTGAAATGCTATTTCATGCATACAGAGTTTTTTATACTGTTAAAGAGTTGGATTCCCATGCTAAACATGGACAAAGTTAAAAAAATTAAGTTGTACGTTTGAAGGAGTATTTTTGTTCCAAAAAATACCTCTTCCGGTTTGTCACAAGTTTCAGATAGCTTTTTTTCGAGTATGGGTCTGTGTGACGTTAGATGGAGCGGAATTTCCTTATATGGGTCCTGAGGCACTTCTTCCCGGAAGAGCGCATGCTCCCGTAGAGCAGAGCAGAGATATTCACTGATCAGAGCGTGTGAAGAAGTGTGTTTTTGGTTGCCAGGGCAAGACAACCCTGCACAGATTACCAAAAAAAAAAAAAAAAAAAAACAGCATTAAGGGACCAGTGGATGGAGTTTATTTTTACAGAGCATTAATGGAGTTGTGCAAGTGTTTTTGTTTGTGCCCTGCATTTCGAAGATGCTTGTTTTACAAGCATTGCTGCTGCTACTCTTGTTAAATTTCAGCCTCTGGATTCTGATTCTGGGTCATAAATAAACGGTTGAATCTGACTGTTAGCCATGGTTTGTTTTTGATGATGTTTTTTTCCTCACGGTAATGTCACAGTTTCCGCATGCTCTCAACGCAAAAGCCTACTCGCGCTCGTGATTCTTTAGCTCCGCCCACACGTCACGCCTTCAGTCGCTCTGGTTTTTCCGGTAAAAAAGGTACAGACTATCTTTATCTTATAAGTATAATAAAATTAAAGACTTTTTGGAGTTATGAAGGATGCAGTACTACTCTATAGGTACTCAAGATTAACAGGATAGCATTTCACCCCCCCCCCCCCCCCCCCCCCCCCCCCCCACCTAATTATTGCACTCAGCCAATTCCCCTTTAGCGTTTGTCATGACCGGCCGGGATCTATTTTTTTTCCCCTCACAGACACTGCTACCGCTCGCTCTCTTTGCTTGACAACACACTCACTGACGTCACTCACTTTATGCTTGTGCATGATTCGCGGGCTAAAATGTTCACATTTGGAAAATGCAGAAAGATGTGACCCTGATTGTAAACTTCGCCTACACAAATTTTGCATCTATAATGCTGGAAAGAGCAGCACTAAATGCTGTGTGTGTGTAATCACACAATTGAGGAAAAGACTGGGACAACTTCAAACTTTAACAGACACCTGACATGGATGCACCCAGAAAAATGTTTTCCATTGGCTAACGTTAGCTTTTAAAAAATATATTATTGACTAATGCATAAATGATAATAAACAGAAGAAGCTAGGGTTGAGCGATGATTGACAATTTGGCATCAGATGTCGACGATAATGTCTGGTTCAGATTACACAATTTTTTTGTCTGTTGATAACTTACTAGTCACTGTGTCAGATCAGAAACATGTCAGGCTAACGTTACACGTTGCTTTCTGACCAGTCACACACACACACACACACACACACACACACACACACACATTCACTTGAACACATACAAACGCACTCACGCTAAATCACTCGGTCACTCTCACACAAACTCTCTCTCTCTATCTCTCTCGGCATATCGTATTGATTTTTATGTTTTAAGTATCTTTAAAATACAGTCTCCTGTAAAATGCACGTTTCTTTTTTCGCTGAGTGTATTTCTGTAATACAGTGTTAAAGGATTAGTTCACACAAAAAGGAAAATTTCCTAATCATTTACTCCTCCCAATGCCATCCAGGATATCCATGTGTTTTTTTCTTCAGTGGAAAATAAATTATGTTTTTTTAAGGAAAACTTTTCAGGATATTTTCTTCACATAATGGACAATGCCTACCAACTCGGTTGGCTGCTATTGTTTCCTCAAAAATCTCAGACTCGAATACGGGACTTGACTCGGGCTCTTCTTTAGTGACTCGGACTTGGACTTGAACACTGGGACTCGACTCGGACTCGACAGTTTGTGACTCAACTACAACATGATGGACACAATATATGAATGTAATTTCAATGTATAGACTTTGTGTAGATATTTGCATTACAGTTGATATGAAATGTTTACACTTATAATTTGATTCCATTTGTAACATTTGCTAAGGTTGATAAAATCTGTAAAATTAGTTTTTCGTAGTGGATACGGATCACTCGTGAAGCTGAGGAGTAACAGAATGAAGATGTTTATTGACACAGACACAAGCAGAGGAGCAGGTAGTGATGAGTGAGTATGAGGAAGGATCCGTGCAGGTTGGGTGAAGACTTCTTGGAGGGAAGGTGAGCCACACACACACACACACACACACACACACACACACACACACACACACACACACACACACACACACACACATTTTATGGTGCTGAGGTGATGGAATGGTGATGAGGATCAGGTGGGTGTGATTAGAACTCCGGTAAGGGTGTGCGTTGTGATTGTGTGGAGGTGGAACCTGGCTTGTTTGTAACAGTATACTGTTTTCATTTCAATATTTACTAATCTATTTTTACATTTTAAAGTTGATTCTGTTAACATTATTTATGTTTGGCTCAGTACTGCTTTTTATAGTAAAGCACTATTTTAGTTTTCATTAAGCATCCATTTAAAAAACTATTGGTTGATTAAATGTATCGGCCTGTTTGAACTCTCTGAATATTTTAGCATGATAATGGTAATGACAGTGTTAATGTATTCTGTAGGGCTGTACGATATTGTAGAAAAATTTGAAATGCAATAAATCTTGTCATTCAATAGATATCATCATCATGATCTTATCCTCTTAACTTTTGTTTGGTATCTTTATATTTTGAACTAATTTGTAATTTTCTTAATCACTAAACATAATTTTTCATAAACTCTTCAATATCACTGAACTAAATGTTGCACTCCCTTCTGAACTGTCTCCATGGCATGTATCAGAGATTGTATTACTATAGGGAGATGAAAGGGTCTGTATTACTCACTAATGGAGAAAGAATTAACAGTCAACATGGATCACGTGTGCCTTAACCAATCACATTACAGCCTTGACATCATTGCATTTCAGTCGGAGGAGTGTGACACTCAGTCACTGTTTACAGAAACCATAGGAATTAATGAGATATGCCATTAGCTGAATCTGGCAATCCGTAAGCGTTAGCATTAGCCGTTATGCTTTTTTGGCTAAAGGTTGCAGTTTACATTTTGAATATGGATATTTTTTTTTTAAATACTCGATTTCCTTCAGAAGGCCTTTGTTCACACCCCAGAGCCGTGTGGGACAATTTATTTTCATAGTCATGAAAATAAAGAAAACTCTTTGAATGAGAAGTTGTGTCAAAACTTTTGGTCTGTACTGTATATATATATATATATATATATATATATATATATATATATATATACATAATTTTGTAAATTATTAAAAACCTCCCTTCTATAGGACAGAAGACTTTCCGGAATACCTTATGCCATGTGTGTGAGATTGTCATCAGCACTTCAGTGCAGACCAGACCACAGCTATTTCCTCTCAGTACTCCCACACTGTTCGTTTGAAATCACACACAGACACACACTCCCACCACGCATTCGTCTTCTGATGTTCAAGGTTACTCACACTCTCACATTCACTTTTCCTCATGAGACGAAAAGCTGTGGGATTCATAGATCATTTAAGAACTAAAAAAAAATACTGGTACTTCAATACTGGTACTACTCTATTGAGTCTCTATGGAAGACAAGGAGGATTGTGGGTAGACAGTGGACTTGAGGTAAAAGCATACTAATGGTGAAATCTTAATATGTTATGAAAGTATACGTGAAAATAATCTTGATTTATTAGATGATAAACCGGTTGAAACAATCCCATCAACTCTTTGATGGAATTTCCAACTCTGAACTCCAACCATATTTGGGTACCAGAACATCATGGCAAGTCATGGAAGATGAAAATTCCAACTACACAAAAGCACGGGGTCAACTTCAGACTGGGCCACCAACCTGGTACCTTCAAACTTGAGCACCCAAGAAGTTCACGCCTGCTCCTGGTTGCCATGAAGATGGTTTTCCAATCCTTGTCTTCAGTTTCTTTGTCCTCTTTACTTTTCCCATCTCTAAAACTGCAGGTTCACTCTAGGTCTGCTTAGTTCATTTCTTCGCTCGCCGGCATCGGCATAGCAACGGCCTACACATGCTGAACTGGAAATGACGGCGGCATGGGTCACCTCCCATTGGCTAAGGACAAAGAGGTGCAGCGTGGGACATAGGGAGGGGGCTAATGTCATGTGCAGCTGGTTGGGCTGGATAACCCGTTTCCTTCTCCGAACGTGTCAGCGGAACACAAACTGAAAACAGGAAAGCACTTCCCAGTGCTCTCCCCGGACTTCATATCCGGGCATCCTGAGATTCGGTGCAGAAAAAGTGCAGAACGACGTTGAACATAAACAAACAATGGTTTTCATGGCGATAAAAGAGGAGATTGAATACGGTTATCGTAACCTTCACACCTCCAGCCACTTTCATGTGTTGTAATGGGCCTCTTTTTAATGTTAGATTTCTAATAGTCAGATTTGAGTGGGTTTTGCAGCACTCTCTGGGGACATCACTGACCTTTGCCAAGTTCTGACCTTTTGACTGTTACCAACACTCTCTGTGGCTGTCACTAAGAAGGCCAACTTAGGCTGGAAAGTCTTCCCCAGCAAAGCCTTGGAGAGCTGACATCTGTTTTTTCATAGACATTCTGGGATTTGATCACACCATTATTATATCAGCAAAAGGTTATTGGTTTGAGTCTTAATTGTCCATTCTAACTAAATGGAAAGACCTTAGGGCTGAGGACACAACCTTATGCAGATTATGATTTGAGCGTTATTTCATCTAAGGGACTCATTTAAAAAAGTCTCTGGTGAAATGAACTGGAACAGTATAAACAGATGACTCGATTAGGAAAACTCTCTTTAACTCTGGATCGAGCTGGGCTGCTTTCTCACAATGTCGTTATAACAAGGCTCAGGACCTTGACATTTATGAACCTGAGCAAAACGTATCCATCAAAACACATTTCATGCACCTGAAAATGCATACCTGGCTTTTGCATTCAGTCGGCAAGTAAAGTACTTCATCTTTGAAGATTCAGTAGTGCTCAACCAGCTAACAGGTTATGGTGTCCCAAAACCTTGCGGTGGCCGTCAGATTCTAAGAGATGGGCAAATTGACACTTGATATAACTTACCACAATTTAATGTGAGATTTTTTTTTTTTTCTGCCATTTATGTTTTCCGGATTTTTGTTTAATGAATCTTAACTAGGATGATGAGTTTGAACTTAAATACACCTGGAATATACTACACTAGTACTGTTTTGAAAAGTGTTTACTGACTTTCATGAAACTGAATGAAGTTTTTAGCACAGATAGTTTTAGTTACTCTAAAGGCTAGGACACGCCAAGCCGACAGTCTTAACTTTTATTGTCTACATTGCCTAGGTTATATATCAGTGTAGGATAATAAGCAGTAGCATCTGTAACCTTAACATACCAATTGTTGGGTGTTCTAAGAAATTATAACTGCATAAACAAAGCATGGTAAGATTACATCAGCGAAGACAAAAAGTGGTTGAAAACTGAATGTCACACACCAGGAAAGACTGTCTCTGAACAATGAGAAACCTCAGTTTCGACCACAGAGAATTTCACAAAGACAACATCCATGAAGTTGCAATTGCTAAAACTTTAACAACAGATTAAAGACACCAATGCTAAAATGTGAATAATATGCAGCCATGAAAAAAAAAAAAAAAAAAACACCAAGCACCAAGCACCAAGATGAAATTCAGCATTTTCCCCGGCCAGACAAATCATCTGACAATCACCTGATTTGAATATTAACAAACCACTGTGGGTATTTTTTGGAGAGAAGAGTGAGAAGCAGATTCCTATCTTTGAAAGCATTTGCAGATATATTGATAGATTACATTTAACTGGAGACCACGGTATGTCTGTATTACCAATTCTAAGAAGGTTGGAAGCTGTCTTATGGTGCAAACTGTACATCTGAAAGAAATGGTTTGGCAAAAAAAGACAAAACAATGTAGGGCAGGACTTGGTTCTTTGCAACGGTTGTCAGTTGGATGGAAGCAGATCTGTATGCAAGTTTAGGGTCAGCTGTAAGAAAGTGGCCAGCTGTAACTGGATGATTGAAGAAGTCGGGTTGAATAAAAAAAACAAAAAAAAAACAAAAAAATGAAACATGTATGGATAAATGAATAACATGCATTTAAAAAAAAAATAGAATTTGCATTTCATGTCGAACATTATGCTTAACAATCAAAATTTTACATTCTCTCTGCATTCACTCTCATTGTGATGTTCTGTTATGATTCAGTGTCCCAAGCTACACGAAATGGGACTTGGCAAGATTAGGCAATTAGACATCAGAAATGGTGCTTATTCCACTGCATGGTTAAACAATTCCACCAAGCATTGGTGCAGGGCAAAAAACAATGGTAGGACTCTGAAGTGACCATGTGCCTTCAACTCACACCTGCCAAAGATACTCAACGGAAGATAACAGCACTTCTGGACCATTTCCGATCTAATGAGCCACAGATAAGAAATATTGTGATTATATTGAGCACGGAAAGTATACTTTCTGTATGGCATGTTCTGAATTACAGAGAGAATTATTTCGGCCCAAGATAAGAATTACTTGCTGTATTGTCTCTGATTTTAATCTGAGAATCTGATATTTACAAATATAAGCAAACATGTCAGTCATATTTATATATGAAATGTACAACTTGGACCATTCTACAAAACATGTGCCAGTTCAAATCATATTAAATGAATGTGAATTAATTATTCCAGTGGGAATTAATTACTTTTTCATTATAGCAGCAGGGGTGAATCTAACAAATAAATCTTTGAATCATAGTTAATAAAATGAAATGAAATAAAATAAATATTTGCTAATTATAGAAAAAAATATTAATAAAACTATATTTTAAGGTTTTTGAATTGTGAAATGTTTCCATGATATATTCTGACAACTGTGCAGTACTTTTATTTATATATTCGTATTCATATATATTGGTATCGGCATATATGTTAATATTATTATTATTATTTTATTTTTTTTTACAGAACATAAAACGCAGATAAAAGGCTTGTAAATTGTGATTAGGTTTGTCCTGCAGAATCTGCCTCATTGTTTGCTACTGGCAATCTGGATGAAATTCTTCAAAGCTTAAAGTCATCATGAAACAGAAGTAGCGATTGTCTTTTTTCTCCAACATGACATCTATCCGAGTGAAACGTCATCTGCAATTGGAGGGTGGGACTTGACTTTGTCTTAAATATCCTGCCTCTATAACATACTGTATCTTTGTCATTGTCCCTCAAAAAACCCATATCAGTCGGGCTATACCTTGTTTTGTTATTATTTTTATTTTGGTATTGATGATAATTTAATGGTGCTGTAAAAAGAAAATCATAATGGTCCTAAAAATAGGCTTAATTTTAAACAAACGCATTTATACAATAATATTACATAATTTGTTTACCTTTTGATTTTGGGTTGAAATATGGAACAGGCATTGCCTGACTAGTTGACTTGTTTCCATTTCCCTGAACACTCGCATTCAAGTTTGGATGTGAATAAAGTGTCTGCTCCTTTTTAATGGACATACATCAGTTTAATCATGAAAATATCACCACTGAGTCAAGAAGGAAGGCAGTATTTATTTCTTTAGTACTTCTCAGTCATTGAGACGTCTCTCACACATTGTTCTGAGTGATGGTTCTTGTGTCTAGCAGTTGGTTTATGACATCATCGCTCTAGGCCAGCATTTCTCTGAGAACCTGGAACATGTTTTGTCCAATCAAACCATTGGCATTTGCTGTACTCAAAACTACTGAAGTGCACAGCAGGGCCTGTGTGGAAACAACAAATGAAGTACAAAAATGTTGTAGAATTTTGTAGAATTTGTGCTTAAAATGTTGCTGGTACTTCACAGATTGCAGGTCCTTGGACAAATATTTAAACACTGGAATCCATTAACATGGGTGCGTAAAAAAAATATGCAACGCATACGCACTGCAGACGGAGTATGTGTGTAACAGGCGTAATGCTGTTTACACCTTGTGCAATGTGGAATTAGTTTACCGCTTTCTCAAGCAGTTTGTGATGCATTTTGGAAACAGGAGATGAGCCCCTGGTCTAATGCACCACCTGGCTTGAGAAACCCCTTCTCAAAGACTTACTTTTAGCCATTATTTTATTTGGGTAACACACATATTCTGTATGCCTTCGGCAGAATTCAAATTTGCCATTTTAATCTAGATTAATCTGACCAGGTGTTGCACCTCCGACATTTGGGCAGCCGAGAGGTGGGGGTCCATGTCCACAGCCACGGGAGGTCGCTGAGCAAGGGCTGCAAGCTGGGGCCCGGTCCCAACCCAGCGCTAAAGTAGGTTCACGTTGTACAGTTGGTCCTCTCTGCGTCGTCTGGACTGCCGGACCCGGTAGGTGACCAGGCCGATCCTTTCCGTTCCCAGGCTTCTCGGGTGACATCAAGCAGGGCTGTCGGCCAAAAAGGAGCGAAAGGGGTGAACCCGGTGGACGCCTGGGGTACCTCCCAGATGCCGAAGAGGACATAGGGCACCATCTTGTCCCAGTCGCGCTTGTCCTCAGCAGCCACCCGCCGCAGCATCTGCTTCAGGGTATGATTGAAGCATTCGACCAGGCCATCCGTTTCGGGGTGGTTTACGGTGGTGCGGAGCTTTTTTATTTGGAGGAGCTCGCAGAGTTCAGCCATAACCCGGGACATGAAGGGGGTGCCCTGGTCAGTCAGTATCTGGGATGGTAGGCCGAGCCAACTACTCAAGAGGAAGAGCTCCTGGGCGATGGCTTTCGCAGTGGCTTTGCGGAGTGGGATGGCCTCAGGGTAGCGGGTGGCGTAGTCCAGGATGACCAGGATGTGTTCTTCGACAAATATTTACTGATTGAAATGGTGGGCCGTTATCGGCGTTAACGTGTTGCGTTAACGAGAGACTCTTACTGGGTGATAAAAAAAATATCGCCGTTAATCTATTCTCAAAATTGGGTTGAGAGCTGGGTCTATACTATGCGAGCTATGTTGACTTTCACCTTGGTATTTTAGCGCGGATATATGCCTAACCGAATTTCACTGTAGGGGGCGAGAAAGAGTCATCGAACCTGTGTATATGCCTACTGTGAAATTACCACATCAGACGTGATGTGCTAGCATGGATGCAGCTGAAGCCGCCGGGTTTGCTTCAGGGAATTATTATTTTTTTAAGAAGCTTCCCAATGGAAACCTCAACAAGACCCACACCTGTTTCACACATACTCTGCAGTGCATATGCAGTCCGTGTGCATTTCGTATGTGGTGCATACGAAGCAGCATGGACTCATACTCATTGTGCTTTCACAAAGGACACGTTTGCAGTCCACTACTCGGTGTGTGAACGATTGCTGCACTGCTGCAGACGCACCACTCCTGGAACGCACTGACGGACCGCAACCGCCTGAACGCTGGAATCCGTTAACATGGGTGCATAAAAAAATACGAAACTCCAGATGGAATATTTGTGAAACAGGCATAAGGTAGTTTGCACCTTTTGCAATGTGGAATTAGTTTACAGCTTTCTCAAGCAGTTTGTGATGATTTTGGAAACAGGAGATAAACCCCTGGTCTAATGCACCACCTGTCTTGAGAAACCTGTTCTAAAAGACTTACTTTTAGTCATTATTTTATTTGGGTAGCACACATATTCTGAACGCCTTCGGCAGAATTCAAATGAACCATTTTAATCTAGATTAATTCCAAGATATGCCCACCAGTAATATATATATATATATATATATATATATATATATATATATATATATATATATATATATATATATATATATATATATATATTACACGGCTCTGTGGAATTCTTGAGGTAGATGAACGACCTATGAACAACCTGTTCGGAATAGAAGCTGTTCTGGCATACTCGCCATTATCTGGCCTGGAGCCAATTGCTGGAAGTGTGAAGTCATCCCTCTTTTGCTGTTCTGGGATGCTGGAAGAAGAGCCTCCCCCTGCCTGCCTAACCTAGTCCGGTTGGAAGCTGATCCATTGACAAAGTGAGTGAATATCCCCTTGTTTGCTTGGCCTTACTTGGAGAAGAGCCACTATCTATATGTATATAATCGATTGGCTCAGAGCCGATTTAGTAACGAAGTGAGCTGTTATTATTTGTTCTCCTTTTAAGGAGGTCCCGTATTCGCCTGCTTATCATCGCATTGTTCAACAAGGGGGAATTCCAGTTACATACTCACCCCGTGGTACATACCCTGACTGGAGAAGATGAACGCCAATATTCTGAGGGGAAGAAGAGGTCGAGTGATTTATCTAGGAAAATACTTTTAATTAAATAAAGATGAACTTATACCTTCTACTTGCTTTTCCTTTCTCTGGTGTACTCTGATAGCTCCTCGAGGTGGTGCAGGGTGTAGGGGCAGGGTGTAAGGTTCTGGCCGGCTCCGGCCTGTGACAAATGCATTTTTTTCTCTCCCCAAAGAGTCCAGTTTGAAACATTCTGATCAATGCCATGATATGAAAGAAGGATAAATAATACCTAAAATAAGTTGCTAAATGGAGCTTGAATTTGGCTGAACTTACCCAATTTAGGCCCAACTTTCCCTCTCTTAAATATTATTATAGACAAAATACAAAACATTTATAATTAATTTTAAACAAAGACAGTGTAGAAGGGGCCTTAGGAGAAAAGGCTACTTCCAGTTACATATACTGTATGTCCATAAAACAACTGACTTACAATCTTGGAAAATAAACAGCCTATGTTATAAAAATGTGGTATTTACAGAAAGATGATGTCAAAATGCATGAGTAGGTCAACTGGGTGAGTCACTTCCTCAAAACTCAGATACTGCTGTCATTAGGCAGTATTAGCATGCCCTTCCCTTTTCTTGCTTTCTTTTCATCCGTTACTCCTGTTGATTTTACCGAAACTAGTTGTTTCTCTTCCCCCGTGATTCTACGATTTAACCCACTTTTGTTCCATGAAAAAGGAAAGAGACAACTGACATTCATGAATTGTTTTAAACAAAAAGGAACACACACCTACATACTTCACACATTTCTTGCTTATTGCTTTGAATGAGTGCCGTCTCCTACGCAGCTACAGGTCACATTCCCCATGAGTGCCGGAGCCAAACGCAACCCATAAATGTGTCTTGATTGCTTAACCTCCAACATCCAGCGCTTTTTCAAATGTTTTCAGGGGCCTCACACAAAAGACATGCGGTTTTCAAAACAGAGATGGTGCGTGTCGACCAGAGGCGAGGCCTGACGTTTGTTATTAATGGCACTTTGGAAAGTCTCATTCTTCAGACAGACTGAAACAAGACATGCAGCAGATCACAGACTGGAAGGTTAACGTGGGCTACAGAAGCCAGAGTGATGGCGCAAAATAATTTAATTTCTATTTAGATTTTGTCTCTAGTCAGGCTATACAGCACATAATCATTTCCATATGTTCTCTTTAATTCAGCGTGCTTCTGATGGGACAAAGATGAGCATGAAGCAGCCTGGTGTAAAAATGCAATATCTGGAGCGTCAGCCATTGAGATAGTCAGTCTCATATGTATTTGAGCACTGAAGACACACTTAAAACGTAATGCATGTCATTAATATATAACAAAATATGAAAGTAGCAACTACAAACAAAAAAAGTCAGATTTACTTTTATTTAACTGGTGTTTTGTTGATTTTTTGTGTGGATGAAGTCAGTTCTTCTTGCGTTCACACAGATGTCCTAGCAGAGTGTCCAAATAGTTTAGTCTTGATTTTCAACAGGATATCCATTGCATTACAATTTAAAACTCAGTTAACATGTTTCGGTGTAACTTTTGTTTGAAAAGTGTGCTTTAGCCTCAATATATCATTTTAATAATCCAAATTGTCCAAAACATTTGGGCCACTTTCTGTTGTTTTTAAAAAGGCAGAAAATTTGCTGAAAACATACTCACCCTCAGCCATATTCCAACAGTAGATGAGTTTGTTTCTTCATGGGAACAGATTTGGAGAAATTTAGCATTTCATCTCTTGCTCATCAGTGGATCCTCTGCAGTGAATGGGTGCCGTCAGAATGAGAGTCCAAACAACTGATAAAAACATCACAATAATCCACAAGTGATCCACACCACTCCAGTTAATCAATTAATGTCATGAGAAGTGAAAAGCTGATGGGTCATAAAAAACAAATTAATCAAGGTATTTTCATTTGAAAATGTTGCTTATAGTCAAAATACGAGTCCATAATGTACAGTCTAATAACACTCCCTCCAGTGAATAAAATCGTCTCGGAAGAGGGTGGATTATTATGGATTTGGTGATTTGAAGTTACATACCTCTTAATGATGGATTCTTTGTAACAAACACGCAGCTTTTCACTTCACAAGATGTTAACGGATGGACTGGAGTTGTGTGGATTACTTGTGGATAATTGTGATGTTTTATCAACTGATTGGACTCTCATTCTGACGGCACCCATTCACTGCAGAGGATCCACTGGGGAGCAAGTCATGAAATGCTACATTTATCCAAATCTGATGAAGAAACAAACTTAACTGCATCTTGGCTAGCCTGAGGATTAATACTTTTTCAGCAAATGTTCATGTTTGGTTGAACCATATTGTAATCCGAATTAGATAATGGTTTCTCAGGAGAAAAATCTAAGAGGGGGGAGACTATAATAAAGTCTTAATATGTTCTCGTCTCATTCTTTTAAAAACAACTGAGATTTAACAAACTGACATCTAATTTCTGTTTCTTTGCCATACATTGCCTTCTTCAGTTGAGTCAACAACATGATGATCCACAAAATGTGTTCATCTTACTACAATGAACCCAAATGATCACAAAGCGAACAGACAGGTACTGGCAATTGAGACTCATCACATTAATTAAGATAAGAAAATTCCAAAGATACAGAGAAAACTCCACACAGGAAATGTGGCAACAGGAAGATGAGAGTCAAATGGCCATTTAAATAAAAGAAACATCCAAAAAAGGAGGGAACAACAGATCTCAGACATGATTGTGTGCGTGTGTGTGGTTTCGCAGCCTCAGCAGTTAGAAGCAATGCCTTAACCACATCCTCTATCTCCCCTCCCTCGCTTCTGATCGACTGGCCGCAGGCTCATAATTGCCTCTTGCTTCCACATCTGCTTCTCCTCAGCTGTTATCGTGGCAAACGAGGGAGTGAGACACTCTTCTCCTCTGCAGGCATGCTCCAAGGTTTTCCTCTCGCTCTATCGCAACAAAGCCCACTGTGTTCTCTCCTCCTATTCTGAACTTTATCCATCCACTACTCTCGCTCTCCACTGCACACTTCAGAAGTCTGACCGGATGACTAGATGCACTCTAGACCTGAACTTACATAAAGTTAGAGCCAAATTTCAGTGGAAAGACCTCACTAATCACCCACACCTCAATTACATGAATGTCGCACTACAGGAAACAGCGAATCTGGGTCCTTCAGACAAGTTCTTTAATCTAATTGTCTGTTCAGCATCAGATTTAACAATTTAATCAGTCAGATTAGATTAAATGGTGCAATCAAGTTGTTAAATTAAATGTTGTCAAGTTGTTTAAATTAAATGTTCTAATGAAGAGGCACCAATTGTTTGTAGTAAGATATTTTATGCAGGATCCTTGTTTATTCCTGGGTTTCCTTTCAAATTATGATCATGATTTAAAACTGAATTGGTCTCACGACACAGAAAGTCATGTTAATGATGCTGGAAATTCAGCATTGTATCACAGAAAAAAAAAAAAAAACATTTGAAAATATATTATAATAGAAAACTGCTATTTTTAATCGTGTCAGTCAGAATTTTTTTCACAGGAATTTTGATCACATAAGCTAAAGTACAAATCTTACTCATGAATGGTTAACAATAAACTGTAAAACAAGACTCTGTCAGTCCAACATTTGAATAATTTACATTCAAATTGCAATTGCATCCTGTTTGCTCCCTCAATTCCAAACCAGGACTGATTTGGGATCCAGAAGCAATCACTTCAGTTGTTATTGGCACTCAGTTATAAGGAGTTTCCATGTAAACTGCAGTAGCATTTTTAGGATGCATTTTGAAATGAACAATGACATCAGCAAGCACAATTTATTTTATCATTGAATCCCTTTTCCTTAATCCGGGAAACACATAAACATTATGACATTCGTTTGGACTGGAATATCTTAAAATGAGCTACTTGTGAACTTCAGTACAGCGTTGAAGTGAGATGTTAGTCAGCTCAGATTCTCTCACAGTCTCTCTGGGAGACAGGATTGAAAGATTACGGTAAACCACACTGACATGCTAAATATACAACTGTGCTGCTGATCTAAATTGCTCCTGACATTTTCCGAGCAGTATACATCATGTGACCTCTGATTGCATGTAAATATCATCATCCAACCATAAAGTGCATTTTCCTTCCTGATTGAAAAAAAGACTGAACTACGTTTTCCGGTATTTCCATGAAGATTCCCCCACACTGCTGGAAAATACTGAGTCAAACCTCTTTCCATTGAGTAAATATCAGTGACAACATGTTGTCGTGGTCATCTCATTTCCATCCCCTCGCAGATAACAGTTTCCATGCTTCAAGAAAGACAACCTGTTAAAACTAGATACTACTGTCCGGTTCAGATTAGTTACACTAATCTATGTCTGATCTTCACCACTTTATCTGACATATGTATGGAAATGTATGACACAGAGAGTTCCGGCTGTGTAACCTGAGTCACATTTGTAGCCGACATGCACACGCCTGTGACCAAACACATCAAATTAATTCTAAATTAATGTGGCAACTTGCTTAGCAACGGTAAATAGCCGACAGATAGGCTAATAAACTTGGTGGGGAAAATGTTTTTTTCGTTTAGCTTTAACTTCACTCTCCTCCTTGTTGAAATTATATTTGGCTTCACAACAAACACTTTATAAAATGGCAAATTATTATTTTTAAAAAATCAGTTTTTTAAAAGTATAAATGATTGTTATTAGACTAACATTTTCATAAATGATTTTTTTATTCCGCAAGCATGCATTAAATAGATCAAAGTGACAGTAATTTATAATGTTATAATATATTACGTCATACAATTTATTCAATATCAAATAGAAAAAAGTATTTCACAATACCATGCTAAAAAACAAAAACCACCTTAGCTGGTTTTCAGATAATATGAATCTAGCAATGATCAATATTGTTCACAAATGTTGTTGAATATTAAAAATTGGTTTCTTCTAATATTAGTGTCATTTCATAGAAGGAATAAGCACAAGAAGCAGACTCTGCATACAATTTATTCACCCTTCGTCCATCCAAGATTTAGATTTGGAAAAATGCATTCCATCACTTGCTCATTAGTGGATCCTCTGCAGTGAATGGGTGCCATCAGAATGAAAGTCCAATCAGCTGATAAAAGCATTGCAATAATCCACAAGTAATCAACACCACTCCAGTGATGAAGGAATTCTATCTTACAGTATCAACACGCATCTTTTCACTTCTCAAGACATTCATTGATGGATTGGAGTGGTGTGGATTATTGTCATGATTTTATCAGCTGTTTGGACTCTTATTTTGACAGCACCCATTCACTGCAGAGGATAAACCGGTGAGCAAGTGATGAAATGCTAAAATTCTACAAATCTGTTTTGATGAAGAAACAAACTGCGCAACATCTTGGATGAGAGAAAATTTTCATTTATGGATGAACTATTCATTTAAGGAAATTAAGTGGGTTCTGATTTGTACTTTGTACAACAACACTGTGGAAAAATTGTAGTAACAGTCTCTCATGGCTTTATTGTTTGATAAACTGGTTCTCTGCCTTTTTTACTCTAAGACCCCCTCCTCTCTGAATCAATACTGCAATCAATACTACTTTTTTGCAAACATATTTAGTAAAAATGTCACTGCAGATATTAATGCCTGTAAATCTCATGTACAGTAACTTTAACAAATAAGCAGGAGTCAACCTGCCATTTCAAACAAGACTACAGTGAGATGCCAGCAGACTGCATATAAATGACTATACAGATCCATTCAGAATCACTAAACACACCAAAATACAATTGAAAAAGTGTAAATATTTTGATGAAATGGGGGCTTCCTGAATGTGTAAACGTTTGCACATTAATATTAATGGATGACTCCTGTATGTCACTATAATCGTCTTTACCTTGATTACAGTCATCATCCATCAAAATCTTTACTAATGCGACACTAGCTTGCTTTATCCAGCCGTGAGCTGTAGTTTGCGTATCATACGCTCACGGGTGATCTGAGCCACAGTTCAGTTTCTATTTGGCACAGCGAGATGAGAAACAGCTAAAGAATATCACAGAATATGTACTGCACAAGAGAGGTGGTGCTGTATTTTTATTTTTATTATTTAATTTATTTAACATATTAATCATACAGTATGTGAACTGAATATATTTTACTTTTAATTCATCTCATGCCCCCTGGAGGATCTTCCCTCATGGCTTCCAGCAATCTGGGGGAATTGCCCACTAGGTGTTGGAACAAGTCTGTGGGACACAAGAGCATCAGTGAGGTCAGACACCGATGTCGTTGCTGGGATCTGGCTCACATTAACAGCATTCCAATTATTCTCAAATGTGTCCAGTGAGGTTCAGAGTTGTGCATATACTGTCTGTATGCAGTGTGCATGTGAATAGCATCTCCAGTTCTGCATGACTGACAGAATCAGAGAAGGAGAAGGAAAGAAGGGAAGATAATTTCCCCATGGAGATCTACGGCGCTGAGTGAAGTGAAGAGAAACAGGTTTCAACCACAGTGGGGACTGGAGAAAGAGTGCAGATCATTTATCATGAGTATTGTGAAAGAGTGATAGTATTTCAACAGGCAAGGCTAGGACTGTTACACATTAACAGTTATCTAAGTGTACTTGATTAAATATAAGCATTGAAATTAAATACTTAAACAAATAATTAAATTAAAATTAAATGTATGCATTTAGAAGACACTTTAATCCAAAGCGATTTACAGTGCATTCAGGCTGACATTTTTTATCTAACGTGTTCCCTGGGAATCGAACCACTTGAGCCACAGGAACAGTAAGTGATTTAAAAAATCAATAAATAAACAACCAAAGATTTAGTTTTATTGTGAAGATAGACTAGGCCATTGTTAGGCATGCAGCATTGCAACTCATGTCGTGACTACATTTCTGCTTTTGTTTAACCGTTTGTATATGTTAAAACATAGTTAAAGGAATAGTTCACCCAAAACTGAAAACCTGCAGAAAATGTATTCAAAGTCATCTACATTCTGGATTGCCTGAATGTGATTCTTCATCCGAACAGATTCACTTGCACACCAGTGGATCCTCTGCAGTGAATGGGTGCCGTCAGAATGAGATTCCAAACAGCTCATAAAAACATCACAATAAGCCACAAGTAATCCACACCACTCCAGTCAAGCAATTCATGTATTGTGAAGACAAAAACAGCACATTTGTAAGAAACAAATCCATCATCAAGAGGTTTTTAACTACAAACCACTGCTTTTAGTAAATATACAACTCACCTCTCCATAATATAGCTTTTTCCAGTGTAAAAGCTATCTGGTCTGAATCAGAAGAGAAATATGCCCAGATCAAGCACCGTTTGTCTCTAAACAATCATGCTGGCAGATTCTGATGCAAGCTGACATCGGGGGATGCACTTTTTCACTGGAGGAAGCAGTATTATGGATTGTGGACTCTTATTTTGGTTGGAAGAAACAGTTTGAAGTTAGAAATGTCTTAATTGGTCATTACTTGTGGATTATTGTGATTTAAATTTATTTTTTATTTTTTTAATCAGCTGTTTGGACTCTCATTCTGATGGCACCCAGTCACTGCAGAGCATCCATTGCTGAGAAAGTGATGGAATCCTAATTTTTATTTAAAACAAAATCTGTGTCAATAAAGTAACAAACTCATCTACATTTTGGATGCTGAAGTTGAGTACGTTTTCAGTAACTTTCCCCTTCAATGTAATCCAGATGTATAACATCTGACATGTACACTGACATGCCATGTAACTTACAGAAGCCTCAGTTGTGTCACATCAATGCCATTAACAAATCTCTCCAGTGGCCTGATGGAAAAGTAAAGTGTCCATCAGATGCACATTTTAGAATCTCGGCAGAAGATGTCATCCAGGAAATTTCCATTTTATACTCTAAATACAAACATACTATTCATGCATGCTATTTTTCGCCAACTATATAATAGGGCAGTATTCAGATACACCTTTGGCAGCACTATTCAAGACTATCCTGGGAGCAGGATTCTAAAACCCAAGCTAAAAAAAGTGTTGTTAAACCCCTCTGAAATTTTTGAATCCATATCCAAGATGTTAAATATCGATTTTATAATTCACAAAACAAACAAGCATGCAAGTGACCTGTAAACAATTCAATACATCCAAATGTTTATTTATGAAAACCATGTAAATCTGACTTAAAACAGCTTTCTCTAATGTGGAAAATCCACATTTATCTTTCTTTCCCGTGCTCTGTTTCTAGTTTGAGATGGAGAGAGGGAGACGAAAAAAGAGTGGGTGAGATTCAGCTTGAATTCTCATGCGTCCCAGAACGGTAGGCTCGAGCTGTCAAGCGGAGATGAACATCTTCATCTCTGGTGCTTTGAGCCCACGCAACAAGTAGCACCTCGCAGTCCTTTTATTAAACCTTTCAGTTTCTTTTTAACTACCCGCTGCATCTTTAATGGCTGAGGGAGAGAGATGATGACTGAAGAGAGAGAAAGAGAAAAAAAACAGAAGCAGTGCTGGATAAAAGAGGAGAATGTGAAACATACATAAGAGTGGGGGACCTCATTATAATTTGGCACGAGGAAAAAGACCAAGGAATTCAGGCTAGCTGGCAAGTGCTCTTACTCATATTTGAATAAAATAATGTATGAGGTGCTGCCTTTGTACACTGAGACAGCAAAGAGATGGAGATGATGAAGATCTCTGAAAACAATGAGTCACAGTTGATACTTCTTTTAAAAGGCAGAAATAAACCACTTTTCCTCTGGCTGGGTTAGTACACAACGACTTCTGTGTGTACTAAAAAGAGAATATGGCCAATCAAACAGTGGCAAAACTATTCACATAATATCATGAGTCTTCTTACTGTCCAAGTCCACGTTCAGGGAACACTCAAAACCATAAGCCAAAACTCATTTCCGACATAAAACTACAAAATTGGAACAAGAAGACATAGTCCAAGCTCTGCTGTATTAAATGAATGTTTCAGGTTTAAAACAAGTGAAACTCTATCTACAGCATTTTTGGCTTAATGTCCACAACACAAAGTAAAATTTTATTTCATCCCCAATTTTTTTTTTTTTTTTCTTAAAATAGCAGCACACGGACAATGGAAGTCCTAAGAGGTCAACTATTGTGAAGCTCATATTTATTGCACAAAAAGTAACTTCTCTTAAAAGTAACACCATCAAATCACTTGCTCACCAATGGATCCTTTTCAGTGAATGGGTGCCGTCGGAATGAAAGTCCAAACAGCTGATAAAGGCCACAATAAGTAGCATCCTCTGGCTATATCAAAAACTTTAAATAAGGTGTCAATGACATTTTTTTTTTTTTTTTATCCATCCATTATTTCAAAAATACATCAATGTGATTCATAAATATAAGAATTTGATTAGAATAATAGTGAAATGTCCTGATATCATAATTAAGAAATATATATATATATATATATATATATATATATATCTCAAAATAATATATACATATATTAAGAGAATAAAATTCTTAATAAAACCATATAAAAACAGAATGATTATGTTTTAAAAATATACTGTATATTTGTACTGTGGTGTAACATGCAAAAAAAAAAAAAAAAAAAAAAAGTTTGTTATGTGGTGTGACCCCCCAAAAAGTTAATATTTCCAAATGAATAATTTAAGATATTTCAAGAAGAAGAAAAATTACTTTTATGTCATTAAGCTGTATTTTATTGCTGTTAAAGGAGCATAATGTGCACATTTATTTTAATGAAGGAAAATATTCCGGAATAGAAAGCTAGAAACCATCAAAACCTCAAACCTCTGAGACCTTGCCACAAGACAAACAAATTCCCTATGAGAAGTGGAAGGTGACCTAAATGCTCCTAAAATGAAAACAGCCTGAAGGAAAACTGAGGTTCAGAAAACTAGATGCGAAGGCTTCTGATTTGAGAGCAGTCTCTGCTGAATCACAGATGATGAGAGGTTTGTAGTCTACAGGGGGCATTACGACAATATCAGCACTAACAACCCCAGATAGCTGGCTCAGGGTGACGTCAAAGCAGCTCTGTGTTGCGAGGGGATCTGACAGACTGTGAACATAAACGCTCTCGTTCACACAAACTCTGGCCCCAGAGACGACTAAAACATATCTTTGATGTAAAAAGGATCATTTTTCGGGAGCTGCAGCTTTACTAATCTACCAGTCATCTTGTCAGGAAGACTTGGTATCTGAAACGTTTCCCTCTTGAATTTCTCTCTGAAGAGTCAGTTCATGTGCTCTAACTGTGCGAAACAGCGACGAACGTACGTAAAGCTTCACTAAATGCAAGAAATGACTGGTTTCATCTTTAATGAATTACGAAATATCATATTGATACACACCCATTTATGCAGCTGTGGGTGTATGGAGAGTTTTGAATATCAATACTAGGTCAGTGATGAGGAACTTTTCGAAACACTTACGGAACATGAAATGCGTACTTACACACTATTCTATGAAGTTTATTTTAGTATAAACAGTGCGAGTAGTGCGTTCACACTAAAAATTCCAAAAAGAAAAATACTTGGATGATGCAATTAACCAAAAAAAATTAAAGAAAAAAGGCTGTGTTCCAGTTCACTTTTAGACCTGCGCTCATGAACTTCGCTTAGCACTTACCCCTCGGGGGAATCCCTACCGCCATTTTGAAGTGTGTTCCACTTCATCAAGTGTACAAGGGAAGTTTACATTGACATACCCTCGACCCCACGATTTTGACCAAGGGAGCAATTCTACTTCATATGCACACTTCAGGCTAATATGTATGCCACAATGCAACACAATTATGACATCATCGCAGATCACATTTAATTTATAACTACCCCAAACAACTCTTGATGAGCGCATAGAGTATAGTGCATCATTTGGAATGCAGCTATGATTATATTTAGGAACATTTGGAAAATACTTCAAATTTGAAATATTTTCAAACAGCAGAATGTTATAAACAAACCCAATTTAAAAAAAGTTGGGACACTGTACAAATTGTGAGTAAAAAGGAATGGAACAATTTACAAATCTCATAAACTTATATTTGATTCACAATAGAATATAGATAACATAACAAATGATGAAAGTGAGACATTTTGAAATGTCATGCCAAATATTGGCACATTTTGGATTTCATAAGAGCTTCATATTCCAAAAAAGTTGGGACAGGTAGCAAAAAGAGGCCGGAAAAGTAAAATGTACATAAAAGGAACAGCTGGAGAACCAATTTGCAACTTACAACTTACAACTTTGCGTATTAGGTCAATTGGCAGCATGCCAGAGTGGCAGTGTCTTCCAGAAGTCAAGATGGGCAGAGGATCACCAATTCCCCCAATGCTGCGGAGAAAAATAGTGGAGCAATATCAGAAAACATTGTCAGTAAACACAATCCACCGTGCCATTCTCCGGTGCCGGCTAAAACTCTAGAGTTAAAAAAAAGAAGCCATATCTAGACATGATCCAGAAGCGCAGGCGTTTTCTTTGGGCCAAGGCTCATTTAAAATGGACTCTGGCAAAGTGGAAAACTGTTCTGTGGTCAGATGAATCAAAATTTGAAGTTCTTTTTGGAAAACTTTGACCATATGTCATCCAGACTAAAGAGGACAAGGACAACCCAAGTTGTTATCAGTGCTCAGTTCAGAAGCCTGCATCTCTGATGGTATGGGGTTGCATGAGTGTGTGTGGCATGTGCAGCTTACACATCTGGAAACGCACCATCAATGCTGAAAGGTATATCCAAGTTCTAGAACAACATATGCTCCCATCCAGACATCGTCTCTTTCAGGAAAGACCTTGCATTTTCCAACATGACAATGCCAGACCACATACTGCATCAATTATAACATCATGGCTGTGTAGAAGAAGGATCCGGCTACTGAAATGACCAGCCTGCAGTCCAGATCTTTCACCCATAGAAAACATTTGGCGCATCATAAATAGGAAGATTCGACAAAGAAGACCTAAGACAGCTGAGCCTAAGACAAGAATGGGGCAACATTCCTATACCTAAACTTGAGCAACTTGACTCCTCAGTCCCCAGACGTTTGCAGACTGTTATAAAAAGAAGAGGGGATGCACACAGTGGTAAACATGGCCTAGTCCCAACTTTTTTGAGATGTGTTGATGCCATGAAATTTAAAATCAACTTATTTTTTCCTTAAAATTATACATTTTCTCAGTTTAAACATTTTATATGTCATCCATGCCATATTCTGAATAAAATATTGAAATTTGAAACTTCCAAATCATTGCATTCTGTTTTTATCCACAATTTGTACAGTGTCCCAACTTTTTTGGAATCGGGTTTGTAAATTGGTTGAAGTTTGATTTGTATGGAAGCCTGTTTCCACCAATGAATGAAAATATATAAAAGGATCTATTGTGTTACCTCACAATTCTGACGTTTTTTTTTTCTTTTTCTTCTCAGAGTTGTGAGATATATAAACTAGCTTTTGCAAATATTTTTGTTGTTTTTTTGCGAATCCATCTTTTTTTTCTCATAATTGTGTTTAAATCTTATTTTCTCTGAATTATGACATATAAACTCACAAGAGTTATTCCAAATACTGATTTTTTTCTCGTATCTCACAATTTTGACTTATAACTCGCAATAGCCACAGTTACCTATTTTATCTAACTTTTTTCATTGGAGGAAACGGGGTTCCATAGATTTTCCTAACAACAAACATGAAAGAACAACCCATAAATTGCAGCATCACAACAAATGCTGAATAGCTGATAAGAACATGAAGCACAATGACAAGCCGGACTTCTTTCTGAATAAAAGAACTTCACCTTGTCAATTCGTATGGCATTGCAGCGTGGACCAAAGGAGAACGCTGAGGGCATTTGGGAACCTTACGTCAGAGGAGATGCACTTCGCCTACGGCCTTTCCCACCAGCTCATGTCCATACTTTCTCATTCGTAAAATTTCCCTCAGGACTACATTCCTTCATGCGGGCCTGGCTCTGAGATGGAGGACGGGGGTGTTCAGTTCTCTGAAGTATGTTGTATATGTTTCAATAAGGTTACAGATGACAGGCACCAGGGCTTGACAAATCATCTAAAGTTCACATCAGTTTAAACCAAACAAACCAACCTCAATGCACAGTATGAGAACACAGTATGAGGGCACATAAATTACATTTCAACAGCTAATGTTTACATTTGCTACACTCATTCGATGTGTTTTGGTACGTTTTCAAAGATAAGTTATACAGGTAGTCGTGATGTTTCCAAACTTTCACAAGCAGTTTCTCCTTCTCCGCTGTCCAACAAAACTGTACAACTGCTTATTTGACCATTGCACATTGCCTATTGTAAAAGTACTGTCCTAATCATCAAGTTTTGGGGAAAGTTACTTTTTAAAGAAATCTATCACAAAATTGCGTTATTCCATTAAAAAGTAACTAATTGCTTACTTATTTACTTTATGGAAAGTAATGCAAAAGAGAAATCAATAAGAGTCAGATTTGAGTTAGTGTCTCTACCTTCCTCCCAATTCTCTTAACATGGGGACAGGGGAGGTGTCAGTGAATAAATGGGTAAAGAAAGTAACTTGCATGATATTTGAACAAGTAATATTTTCATGAAAATTTATAAAGTAATGTGTTACTTTTCTAGTTTCTTGCAAAAAGTAATCTGATGATGTAACTCGTGTCACTTGTAATGCATTACCCCCAACAAATGTCATAATCATCCCGATTTAAAATCTAACATATCAAATGAGATATGAGATTGGAGTGGAACTACAAGCAGATTGGGAGGTTTAAGATTCGATCTTTAAATGCCTAATATTACCAGATAATCCGGCACAAATATCATAATCAGGCAAAGTTCTGGACAAGACTTTCTCTGCTTCTCCTTCCCGGCTTTAGAGTGATATTTTGTGCATTTCTGACCATTTGATCATCACTTCTAAATGCACAGAAACTTCAAAAAAGTAGAAATGTGTGATTCATGAGAGTCTCGCTGCATCAGAGCACACAGCTTATCTTCAAACTTTAGAAAGTTGAGCTGGAGAGTTTAAAGCTGGCGTATCATTCTCTGGGATTGACAGCTAAAGAGCACATCATGTGCACAGCATTTAGGTGTTCTCTGTGCAGAATACATCGACTATTACATAATGTTCCAGAAGATGGTAAAAATCAATGTGTTATTATGGAACACATCAAACCCTCTAACTTCAGGAAAAGAACAATTGACAGCAGCAGCGAGGAAACCTACGGTGCGGGCCATTTAACTGAACAGCACTATAAAACTACATGCCAAGAACTATATGAGCAGTTACCCTGATGATAGAATTGCAGATGGTTAACTTTAATTGGTCATTAATCCTAATCATTATTTGTAATACTACAAATTAGTTGTCCTTTTTGGACATCATTTATTTCCCCATGCTCATGTCAATCGAAACACATATGCTTTTGAAAGCCCATTCACAACAACCATAACTACAAGCATATTTGAAAAAAATAAAATCAAATAAATTCATCCAAATGCTGTGCTTATTTTTTTTTTTACATTTATTAACTTATTTGCTTACATTTCACTGCTGGTCACATGCTCTCCATATAACCATTTATGTGACAAATGCAAATGAATTTTTTTTATTATTTATTATTGTTTTTGTTATTGTTGTTGTTTTATTAAGTCTAATTGCTGTGGTCACTATGAACAGGTTTATAGCATGGGCTGTGTAAATGTGTTCATGATTCATTATATAATACAAATACATAATATGTATATAGTTATATCATTCAAACTATTGTTTTAAATGAAATAGTTACATTTTAATAATTTGCTTCCCCAAAGATGTGTATGAATGTGTGGATTGGACATAACATTGTTTTCTTAATTAATATTTGTTTTATTATCTAAACATTCTTAATACATTCATTAATTGTCTCATATTAAAATCTGTTTTTGAGAATATATCATGATAGTATATCTTATACGATGCTTCTGAAATGAATTAGTCTCTTCATATTTTTGCTCTCTTACCTTTCCCACATCATCAAATGTTCACCTTAGTTGGTCAAATTTGGAGCACCAAACTCAAACAGCAATCTCAGCTAACAAGAATCTTCTGCCAAGGGCCTTTGGTTTAAATAAAAGGGTTTATTTTGGGAAGTGCCTCACAATACACTGTCCTGCACAATCGCTAATGAGGCAGCTTCTCGCAATCAGCAGCACAAAAACATCCTCTGCACCATCTTTTCGTTCTCGCTCTCTGATGCCTTAAAACAAATGGATTGTGTGTCTTAACATGCATTCCTGAAGTTACACCCACAAATGAATGCCTATGATTCTATTATCGTTATTCTGTGGTCATTAGTAATCTGTTGATTATGTAATCCGATAACACTTGTTGCTCTCAGATTGTTTCTTCAAGCCTTTTTGTTTTTTTTTCTACTCTGGTTCACTTATCCATTACATAACGCTAGCAGTCAACGGCAGATAATAACCAATTCCGCACCTATGTTGTTGAGGTCACCATTTCTGGTTCTGCACATTAGATGCGAAAAACAACGTTAGAGTTTAAAGGGAATAAATGGCAAGGTACCAACCGCTGAGCTCAGACATGCAAAGCGTATCTTCTGCAAAATGTTTGATAACATCACAGAGTCACCAAAGGTGGGAAACACCCCACATGTGCAGCTGCTGGTGAGGAAACAGACAGAAAACAAGGAGAGACAGTGATCTGATGTAAATAACTGTGGAAGATTAGCGGCCTCTGAGTGTGCGTTGTGGCGTTATGGCAAATTTATGGGTCAGAGACAAGAAATGCACAATGGAAAAAAGTGTTTGATGTGGTTTATGCCCATTTTGGGGAGAAATTCTTCAAAATCATCCTTAATTTGGCTCGAATGGAGACAACAAACGTGCAAACAATGAACTGGTAAACAACCGTTCCTAGTCATCAAAGGAACTGCCTGATTACACCGGGTATCACTGCAGAGACATGCAGAATTCAAGTAACTCAAACTGCATTTTTGGTGCACACAGAAAAGCTAAAGTTGGGCGGAAGGTGAGGATGGCTCTTCAATATGACATTGAAATGGAGGTAAACAGAATCTTTGTACGGTTTAACCAACAAGCCATGACAAAACCATTAGCGATCCATTTCTGAAAGTGTTTGTTTTTTAGTCACTGAAGGGGCAAAGCATAGATCATTAGCGGGGTTGTACAGTACACTGTTGTCTACGTAAGTGCGGTGTATTTGTGTGTTTACAGAGCTGCAAACCGCAACTAAATTCACTGTTAGTAAAGCCACCTGTCTGGAGCAAGTCCATCAGAGTATGACATTTAAAGCGCCACGAAAACAGCAGGAATCGATCCTCTTGAGAGACAAATGACTGTACATTGTCTTAACAACAACCCACATTTGCATGTAACCTTTCTAAAATGTTGTCTTTCCGTTCAACATTCTTTTCAAGGGGCAAAACACTATTGCGGAGCAGACCGCAAACCTGTCCGTTTTGGGGATCAATGATCGCTTGTTTTGCATATATGGCCGGTCAAATGAAAGGATGAGTTCAGAAAGAGTCTCTCTGGGACTCTCACACTGGAGAATGAAAGAGCATGGAGTAACTTTCATGTCAGTGGAGAAACTTTTATTTCAACGAACGGACAAAGACAAGTCAAAACAAAACCTCAAAATAAATGATTCTACATTGTTCGATACAAAAGAGTCTCAAAGGGAATAAAACTCTTCAGACTCCAAGGGTCTGGATGATGGGATTAAGTGCCTGGGTGATTTTTGGAAAACTCGAATTGAAAAGCAATAGGAAGTTTAAAAGTAAAAAGGTTAAAGGAAGAATTCACTCAAAAATGAAGATCATGTCTATATTTACAAGATCCTCGTTTCAAACTCATTTGGTTTCGAAGACTTGGAATATAAACTGTGTGAGGATTCTGATAAAATATTTCCTTTTGAGTTCAGATGAAAAAGTTACATACATGTTTGAGTAATAATGACTGAATTTTATGGCCACTATCATACACCTGGCACAATGCTATGCAAGGCGCAGCACAAGTGTGTTTGCTAGTTTCAGTCCGGCGCCATTCGCATTTTCCCGTCCAGGACCACGTTGTTTAATTAACAAATGCATTTGCGCCCATTTGTGCACCCATGGCTGTGCTGGTTTAAAAAAAGAGGTGTGAACTGACCCAATGCTATTTTAAGGAACTGAAAATAGACTGCGCCATAGACCACCTCAAACGTGGTCTAAAGTCAATGGCATAATATCTTTTTTTTTGTTATTTAAAGAGCGCGTTGGTAGAAAATGCACCTCTGGGAGCGTCCACAGTGCGCGTTGACTTTGCTTATTACAGATATCACACAAACATGCCAAATATTAAAAACGAAAGGATTACATTGTAAAATATATATATATATATATATATATATATATATATATATATATATATATATATATATATATATATATATATATATATATATATATTATTGTGTAGGCTACATAAATACAAAAATGTAATGATGGATAGTCATTGCGTGTATTAGAATTAGGCTACCTATTTGCAATTCAGCCTATTACTACTTATAATGATAAATGAAATTGGCTAATTAATTGAACAATTGTGACAATACAGACACATATATATTAACTGACTCATTGCGTGGAGCTTTGGTTGGCACTTTAACTTCGCGTATAAGCAGATCAGTTTCTTTGCTTGAGAAGTGTTCAGGTTTTCCACCAAAAAATTTCACCATGTAAATAGCGATCCGCAAGAGCGCAAGCGTATCTTGCTCTTAAAGTTAATGGGAGATGACACTATGATTGATTTATTGAATGTTATGCCCATTACGTATTAAGAGAATAGGGACAACTCATTCCAAAAATGCGGCCCAGCGCACGGACCATTTTTCCATCGTTAAAATAGCAAAAGAGGATTTGGACATGCCCTGAGTGCACCTGTGCCGTGCGCTTTACACTTTGCATTTAGATCGTTAAAATAGGGTCCTAAATTTTTCGGTGGATACATTCCTAAAAGAGTTAGAAATTAAATTTTCCATTGAGGTGCAATATTTTTTTATAATTGAGTTCCAGGAGCAGATTATAATATATATATATATATATATATATATATATATATATATATATTAGTGCTGTCAAAATTAGCGCGTTAACGCATTCGATTAATTTGAAATATTTAACGCGTTAAAAAAAAATAACGCAATTAACGCGGTTGCAGTTTTTTTTTATTTCCAGTTGTGGCCTATGTGTGTTCAACGTGCAAAGAGATATGGATAAGACCAAGGAAGGACTTTTAGACGGAAAGTTTCAGTATAAAACCCGGATTACTCTTCAGTCTGCCACAAGAAACATTACTCTTCATTCAGTCTGCCACAAGAAACAGCAACATTAAAATCATGAACTCAAATGTCATTGTTTAAAAAAAAAACAATAACTGTAACAGTGCGCAAATCAGACCTTTCTGTAAAGCTAACATTAATAAGCTTAAACGAAAATAACGAAATAATTGTGTAGCGGAGTATTTTTTGTACACAGTGCCGCGAACTGTCAATCACTCCTGTACGCGTGCATCACTGTCCTCCTCAGCTGCAGCAACTTGAGCTCTCTCTCTTCATCAAGCTTTAAAACAAAAAGGGGACAAAAAGATCATATTGTCTTTGTGCATAGGCTATAGATTAATTAGATAAATGAATATCTAAATGTGTGCCTTGACGTCTACGGTATTTGTTTAGAACTTAGAAAAAAGATGCTGCAGCCAATGAACAGCCAGCGGGGGCGGCAGGACGACTCAACCTCCGCAGACAGTTTTTAATGTCTATCAGACAATAAATACTCAAGATTTTGCTTTAGTATAACTCACAACGAGTTTCACACACCTTATCCGGCCACGTTGAGTTGTTGACACTTAACAGTGGGACAGAGACACATGCGCTATTCACTTGTATAACTTAAGGGTGAATGGGTAATGTAGTTTCTGCTCTGGGTGGGATGAATTAGGAAGCTTGCATTGTGAAGGGCGCTCTGAAAATCGGCAGTGCAGGTAAAAGATTAAAACCTCTATTAAAACCAGTGTTGGGTGTAACGCGTTACAAAGTAACGCGTTACTGTAATAATATTACTTTTTTCAGTAACTAGTAGTGTAAGGCATTACTCGTCTGAAAATGGTAATATTATTACAGTTTTCCCAAGCTAGTTACTTGCGTTACATTTGCCAGTAGCACCTTCATCACACACAAGGCACACAACACAGAGAACAGAAGGGAAGGGAAGGAGGGCGTGAATGGAACAGTGATTGGTCTGGGTTTGGCACGAGGTATAATTTACCATCACTGATTGGTCGACAGCCGGCAGCAGAGCGGCACGCTCAGACAGATGGGGAAAATGGAAGCGTCAACAACGGCAAGCTCTTTTTCAGAGGAAGGTTCCCAGCAACAGAAAGCTAGTTTCGACGGGTGGAGATTCAGTAATTATTTTGTAGGAGTGCTCCGATCACGATCGGCCGCTCGTTAATGCGCATCTCAGTAAAGCCGGTTCTCTAATCAGCGGTTTATTCCATCAGGTGCGTGAACCATATGTTCATACAACCGTGCCAATAAACGCTGAAAATGAACGTGGATTTGCGCATCTTCTCAGTTAATAACGGCTCTGTGTAGTAACAGCTGCTCTATGTGAAATCACGCACCTGATGGAATTAACCGCTGATTAGAGAACAGGTGTACTGACGAGCAGTAATATAAGTGAGTTGTGTAAACAGTGATTTATGTGACTTCAATTATTTCTTATTAAACTGAAATCGAAAAGTAAAAAGTATTTTTTGGAAAAACCACATCCTGGTGTTAGTCTTCATATGCTGCTGAATAGTGTTAACACGGATATAGAAAAATAAGGAGTGCAAGAGATTGATTCCTAATGTCAGTTTATTTTTAATTAATACTACAGTAGTTTGGTTCCCTTTACATCTTTAACTACCCGTTAATTTATCAATTGAATGGGTGACCTATCCTCATTAATAGAGCAAACATTTGCCCCCCCTGAGAGAATTGGCAGGAGCCGCCACTGATAAAGACCCTAAAGAACACTCCTCCTTTGTATGTTCTCCCTCCATCTGATGCATCTCAGGCAATCATAGAGTAATTAAGAAAAAAAGATGTAACTAGTAATATAACTAGTAATATAACTAGTTACTTTCTCCAGGGAGTAATAAAGTAAAGTAAGGCATTACTATTTTTGAGAGTAATATGTAATATGTAATATATTACTTTTTTGAGTAACTAGCCCCAACACTGATTAAAACAGATGTCCAAATGAGCGTACCGGTACGCTACAAGCACGTTCTGGGCGCACGGAGAGGTGGCGGTACGCTCAAGAGCTATATTTGGAAGTGGCAGTACTGAGTACCGGTGCATACTGGCCCACTTAAAGCACTGGCAATGACTATACTTTGGCATTTTTTTGCAGTCCACTTAGAATTCAACATGGAAATCATTTTTGTTTTTTATATGCATTGATTGTTTTGAAATTCAAATGGTACTTACATGCCTGTGTTTTTATTTCTGTAATAAATATGGCTTTCAAGCCAACAGTTAATTTGGAGGATATTGATGGTTTATTGCAGGTATGTTGTTTACATGAGAAAATCTGTGTTACAAGTTAAACAAAAATTCCAATAAACAATCATATTTTGAATTTAAATAGTTTCTTTGTCTTGAGTTTACATTAATTATTTACATTTTACATTTACATATCCAAAAAGTTTCAGTCTTTTAATTGCGATTAATCGCGATTAATCGCGATTAATTTTAAAAAATTGTGCGATTAATTAGTTAATTTTTTTTAATCGATTGACAGCACTAATATATATATATATATATATATATATATATATATATATATATATATATATATATATTCATTGTTACAGTGTAATCATACATGTATGTACTGAGTAATATTAATTAACTACATGTACTTAGTATATGGTAAGGGTTACTTGCATGTAATTATGCATAATTAATTGTTATTATGTAACACGTGTAACAAGGACACCTTAAAATAATGTACTACCATTACTAGTAACAACTGTTTGAAATCACCGAAGCTGTGAAAATCTTTCGTGCACACTCAAAAAACTCTGGCATCTTCTAAAAGCCTCTGATTGGCCACTGCATTCAGAAATGTGTTTGTTTGGAGGCACTGAAGGCTGCAAAAACAATGCATAAAAAACGTGCACAGGTGTAAATGCAATTCTATGAATACTTTTCATACTTAGTTTAGTTGTGGTAGCCATAATATATTCAGTTTAATTACACTGGTGCATTTTCCTCCCTTTATCTTGAATTTGTTGGGCATTTTTGTTCACAAGCCCCCATTATTTTTTTCAACCCTGGATCCTAATATGCAAGAAAACCACATTTCACCTTGGCAATACATGCAAGTTTTACCCTTACATGCAAGTTAAAAATGATCAAAATGGGGATTGCAGAGATTTTTCTGCACTTCACCGACAGCAAATTTTATACAAATCTGGCACTGCTATCCTTCCTGATGTTGGGTGGTCCATTTCCAAAATAAGGCCATTGTGAGCAACCTGGGAATGGAGACAAAGGAATGTGAGCCAGAGACAATTATGCATGCCAGGTTTTTACACTCTTTTCTTGAAGCTATTAACTCACTGTCTTCACAAAGACCACACAAATTTGCCATCTTACCTTTGACTTCTTTAAAGACTGAAAAGTCTTTGGTTTTTCCCAAGAAAAACAAGGCTGTGCAGACACAACAGCTCAAGACTTACAAAGGAAAATGGATTGTCCCGGGTGGACTCATGCACTGTCAATCATCATATTGTTTGTTCTTACAAACATATATTTCCAAGCTCTTGATACACTATAATTATATTTCTACAAATTTTAGTTTTTAAGGATTTTTAACCCTTTTTATTTTTATACCTGGACTTAATGCATTGTATTTCCTTCTAGAGCCTCA